>NC_080689.1:56091958-56306958 GCF_030445035.2 Dasypus novemcinctus | reverse complement strand
TTACAGAGTCTACTTCCTGGGAGCACAACCTCTTGCACTTTCTGAAAACGAGGCTCTGAAAAGGAAGCCACACACACTGTAGAAACCATGAAGGAGCCAGAGAAAACATCAGCAGTCTTTGCTTTCGTGTTTGACTTGCTTCTGCAACCTTACCATTGCAGCCATAGACCTCAAGAACCTTGTCAGTGTTGGCTCTTAAGATTGGGGCTTTTATCCTGACCATTACCATTCTTACCTTCAATATCATTGTTTCCTACTTCCCACCACTTGGCTCTCTTCTTCCCAGTGGGGGAACAAAGAAATACACTTCTTTTTTTGTTCCACTGAAGCCTGTCTACTAGACTGCAATAATGGAGGCTACCAAATTTCTTAAAATAGGTTAGCTGTGCCAATAGCTTCCTTCACTGATATCTGAATTTGCTTCATATGAGGAGATAATGGGCAGGTGGCTCATTATTAATAGATTGGTGTTAAATACACAATAAAACTCAACTGTGGAAGACATGACACATGTTTTATCCTTTCTTTTCTGTAAGTTATTATATATATCTGAGACTTGCCATTCCATCCAGCTGAGATACTGGCAAATTCAAACAGGGTTACATGGGATGGATGGTAATACTTGTCTAGAATTCTGGAAGCTAATATGGTGCCCAGAAAATGGTGGGAGGGGGTTGTCTTGTCTTCAGTCCAACATGGTAGCCACAGAATCCTCTGTCCAAATGCATTAGGGCCATTGAAACTTCTGTTGATTCTACTCCAAGTTCGGGTATGGGGCTATCTACTTGTGTTCTGAGCATGAGTAATAACAGCTGATATTTATGGAGAGCTTACTATGTAACAGATACTTTTCTAAGCATCTTTCATAAATTACCTTGATTAATCCTCACGAGCACTCTATGAGATCATTTTATTCTTGTTGCTATTTTATAGATAAGGCAGTGAAGTACAGAGATGTAAGTAGAACAAGTCTCAGAGGCTTTACAATGGTGAAGTTGGGTTTGACCAAGTTTCACTGGCATCAGAGTCCATGCTGTTCTTCACAGCATTTAATTTCCTTCATTACAAAGCTACGTTTCCTCCTAAGGAAGAAATTCTAGAGGCCCTGCCACCTGTAGGCAGCACTGTTGGGGAATGGAGCATAGGTCCTACTTCTTACAGAAAGTGTCAACTTCCCAACCTGGGCCAGAGTGAGGGCAGGATCTTCTAAATTCTGCTCTTCTGTTCTCCAGCTCCATCCTTCCCCAGTACACAAGCAGTTCAGGATAGTGGAAAACCAAAGGCATGAAGGCAACTACTGTACTCGGCTGGCAACACAAATGCCTTCCTCCCCCCAAGTTGGCAGACCAGAAAATCCTGGCTACCTGCTTGGAATGAGAGGAAGGAAGAATATAAAGGGCCAAGACTAAAATTAATAGCCCAATATCTTTTCCTGCCAGTTATGACAAATCTTTCCCACCAAGGGCTTTTGCTGACATCCAGTCAGATCTGGGACCAGTCCCTCATGTTTGTTTATTCATAAAAGACCACATATAATTCTCCTCAGTGAGAGAGTTCTCCTTGAAGGATTACATGGAATGGGAAGCACTGGAGTCTTCCCATGGTTTTTAAATCACTAATGGGGAGCAGTCTGGTGTGTCAGGTTAGGAGGGAAGATTCTGCTCCAACAAGGAGAGGCTGGATGATACCCCATCTCGTGGGGAAACTAGTCTTTGAAGCATAATGCTTCACATGCATTTGGCTGGCTCTTGTGAAATATGGACACATGTGAACATAGTAGGTAAGTAGCAGGGAGGCCCTAAACCACATCATGGAGTCAAGAGATGACTGTCTGGAGACTTGAGAAATAGGGCTGTCAAGGCCAAAACAAGCTTGGTCTCTGTTTTCCCTGTCTTCCCTCCCCACATCCTTCCCCATTAATCACCCACAAATTCATCAAACCTGTTATAAATACCGCCAGAAAATTTAAACCAAATTCTTAACCCTAACGAGTTAGCAAAACATTTATTAAAAAGGCATAAATATGTTTCAACGAAAGTCATTGGTCAGGGTTTGACTGACTGAGTACTTCAACAAAATCATTTAGGCTTGTTGTTGATGCTGTCACTTTATGTGTGGGATACC
Organism: Dasypus novemcinctus; assembly: GCF_030445035.2. NCBI lineage: Eukaryota > Metazoa > Chordata > Mammalia > Cingulata > Dasypodidae > Dasypus > Dasypus novemcinctus. The sequence goes on along the minus strand of NC_080689.1, from coordinate 56,304,834 downwards.
AAGGATTTTAAAAGCAAATGCAGGACATGGATCTGTGAGTTGGAAGGTTTTGTAACTCTCCTCTGCTTGCCAATTTATCAATGGCAATGACATATCTTGCCAGTTTGTGGTAAAGACAAGCTTGATGAAGTAATGTACATATTTAATTAATGAGTCTGTACTTAATAAAGCATTCACAATGGTAGGTTGGCAGGAAAGTGGGTATGAAATAAAAGGCACAAATCGTTTACTGAATTGGGATTATGAGACTTAGATCTAGCATATTTTTGGAGCATAAATGTGATACACTGACGCAATTACCCAGAAAATGAAGCTAACAAAAGTTTTCATTTGGAGAAGCACAGAATCTTAAAGAGCCAGCCATCCATCCAATAAAGTTCAAAACATCCTGAACAAAGAACAAGAGACTGCCACAATTTTGGAAACAGTATCTGGGTTGCACTTCTGTCCTGTACCTCAAGCTCAACATGGTTGAGAGGTACGGATGGTATTTGGTAGAACCTTATAAAGCTGAGATTCTGGGCCTTTTCTTATGTATTGGTTCTGATTACTAAGTTTCAGCTGCTAGTTTTATGTTCTTTCTGGTTGACAAATGAGTAAAAAACCCTGTAGAATAATTTGTTCAAGATCTACAGGCACATGGCAAACACCAACTCCTTGATCTTTATCACACTTGTAGCATAAAATGCATTTGAGTCCTTAGGAAGTGAGTCATCAAGCATCAAATAGGGCTGTCAAACCTAGTTCAGTGGCCCTGTTAAACCAGAGTGATAGCAAATCCTCCTCCCACTCAAGTTGTTAAGAACGTTCTCTGGGTATTCTTAAGTTAGGTGTCCCCATTCCCTGCTACCCCTACCCCAGCTAAAAATCTTAGCGAGGTTTCAGTTTCTAACCTCTCTGAAGGAGTTACAGGCATGTGTGAATTGATGATAAGTCTTGGAGTGATCTTGGCAATGGGAAATGCAAAATCTTCTACCCATGAGGAGCCAAAGATGGTGAGGCTGCTGGAGGTATCTCGAGCAACTTGGTAGGATTGTGAATGTTAAAATATATGATCGCTGTGGCATATAGAATGGTGGTTAAGAGCACAACTCTATATATAGGATTTAAATCCAGAGTCTTGTCCTTGATAGCCATCCAACCTTGGGCAAATACTTAATTTCTTTAATCCTTGGCTTCCTCATTTGTTCAAAGGAGTTAGCAGAGTGTCTTCTTCCTAGGTCAATGGTTCTCAACCTGGGCAACATTTAGCAATGTGTGGGAATGTTTTTGATTGGTGCAGCTGGGGGGGAGGGTATTACTGGCATTTAGTGGGTAGAGCCCAGGGATGCTGTTACACATAAAGCACAAGATAGCCCTCTACCACAAAGAATTATCTGGCCCAAAATGTCAATAGTGCTGAGGTTGAGAAAGTCTGCCCAAGGGTTATTTTAAGAACTCAATAAAATAACCCACAGAGAAACTCTTAAAAGAATATCTGTATCATAGTAAGTACTCTCTTACTGTAGATCTGTTCTCCTAATACATTACATAGTCTACCTGTAAGTAAACTGATTAATGTAATAAATAATGTTTACATGTATAATGTGTATGTGTGTGTATAAATATATGATTTGTCAACAAGCAATGTGTACTCTAAATACACTGCCTTTTGTACATACAGCAATCACTAATCTCAGGACACTGCACTGAGGAGAGAAATGCTACTCAAGCTGCCACAGGACCAATCCAGACAATGCTAGGCAGATTCAATAGAATTCCAAGGCTACATTCCATACTAAAACTGATGTCAGAAATAAGTGACGAAGGAAGCAGCGGCAAAGGCAGTACTACAACCTCTCCATTCTTTCCTATGGGTGTTTTGCAGGGAAAAGGAGAGTGCCTCTCTCTCCAGGCCACAGCTTAGCTGCTCGATTTCAGGGCTGGACAAACACAGACTCCTCAGTCCCTTTTATATCCTTGACTGAACTGTAAGTATCCAACAGTGTAACATAAAGCCAAGTTGGAACGCTAACACCAGTGCAATGTTTAAAAAGAAGCTTGCCAAGATAGTCCTATACATCTGCCCTATGGGATCTAAACTCCCTCTCAATTAGAAGCAGAGTGGGCATCATCACCTCAAAATCCTCAAGATTGGGGAATGAACAAAACTGGAGTAGACTTACTATTATTCTACTATAGACTTATTATTATTGTAGTAATGGAATAACTCTTATCATTGATATAAAGGCAGTGGCCCTCAGGGTTCTGAGGGATGGGAGAGGGAGGAATAGGTATAATATGGGAATATTTTCAGGACTTTGGCATTGTCCTGCATGAATTGCAGTGACAGAGGCCATTGTAAATTTTGTCTTAACCTACAAAATTGTGTGGGACAGAGTGTAAAATATAATGTAAACTGTAATCCATAGTTAGTCGCAATGCTTTCATGTGTGTTCATCAATTGTAACAAATGTACCACACTAATGAGGGATGCTGTTGATATGGGAAAGTATGAGAGGGGGGAGGGAGTGGGGTATATGAGAATCACTTATATTTTTTATGTAACATTTATATAATCTAAAGGTACTCTAAAAATTTAAAAGAATGGAAAGCAAAAAAAGAAGCTTGCCTCTCAAGCAGGGAGGCCTCAGCCCTTGATGAGACCTACTGTGGAGCAGCTCCTCAGGACCTGAGGGAGTGTCCTGGGTGGGGACTAGTCTATGGATCTGCTGCCTTCTGGACTTCATTTTCAAACCTTTGAGTAGTCTGATACTGAGTAACAGGTATTGTCAGGTTTAGGGAGCATACTACTGAGAGGGGCATTTCTGTGGAGCCACTGTTTCCCAAATATCTTTCCCAATCCTTCCCAAAGCTTAAAGTTCTACTGATCTCAAATTCAGAGAGGGCTGCTCTTGAGGGAAGCATTTGTGTGAAACTGCTGCCTGCCAGATGATGCCCTTCCAGCCCCTACTGAGGCCTAAAATTCAGCTACAAATCACTATCATAGACTCAGAGAGGGTTTTGTAGAACAGAACGGTCTGTGGAGCCACTGCCACCCAATTGCTTTTCCCATCCATCAATGAGAACTAAAGTCAAGCAACGAGTCTCTTAAGGTCCAGAGAGTGCTGCTGTTGCAAGGGCCGTTTCTAGGGTGCTCCTGCCTCCCACAGGTCCTTCCTAGTCTTTCATGGGTACAAAAGTAAGAAACATGGTGATTTTTCTGAGCTGTCTACTCCCCTTTTGCTCAATTTTATCGCCCCAAACTAGAGAAGGGCAGGTCAGAAGAAGCTACCAGAGTCTTATAGGTGCCCCAAAGAATCTTACCATAATATATGACTTTTGCAACTGGCCAGGCCCAAATCTGAAGGTGTAACCAAGAAGCGATCTACTTGAAAGATCCCAGAAAAGACTCATAATTTACAGGCAAAATATACCATCACAGAAGCAGTTGGATGACTATAATAAGTCAGAGATGGAGGAGTTTCCAGACACACCTTTTTACTAATGAGTCTCACACCAAGGGCAGATCTGGGGCAACAGATGAGACTGAGGATCCCTGGTTTGGCAGAGCTGACCCTGCAAATGATACCAAGAGAGAAGGATTTTTTGTTTCCAATGCCTATAGACATGCGAGGATGGCACATACACAGCTCCCTAAGTCTACCAGGTTGAACTTGGAGATCAGAAATTATCTAAAGTGTCTGCCTTGGAAAAAGAAACCAAAGAAATTTCAACTTTCCTAGCAGTGTTCCAGGAACCTGTAGAACTGACCTGGTTTTCCTGATGAAGAAGAAAGTCAAAGCATGGAGCCACATGCCAAAGATCATGTAAGAAACAGCTCACTCAGAGCATCAGCCTATCAAATTATACTTGCTGAGAACTATACTAATTTCATGTAGTCTTTACAGTGGCCATTTTTTATTAAGCAAAATAGTATTAGAAACAGGAATTTAACCTTAAAATTATTTGAATGAAAAAAATAATAATGAAGACGGGGAAAAAAGAGGAACCTGTATAGGCATGGTGAGAATAAGAATATAAATTGCAGAAGGATGTGGCATGATATCAAGGTATTTAAGATGAAGTGATGATGTTCTTTCAGAAATGAGAAAGATAAAGCCCCATTTTCCAAGGATTGCTTTGGTGCTCAGGGGAAGAATGAAGAGCAGAGGAGGGAAATGCTGTGCATTGGAATCTAGAGTAGTAAGCAGTGCAGAGATGCAGAGTCTTTGCTTCTGTACGGCTCCTGGGGTCTGGTCTGCTCTCCTCATCCATACTTTTTATGCTCATGATCATCTGACCTCTTTGCTTACCTTGGACTCACTTTAAACCTAGAGAGAACCCATAATTTAAGGTCCAAACCAGGACACATTTGAGAGAAAAAGGGGGTGCTTTTAATAATTGCACCAGGACAATGGGTATAAACTGGGATTGTCACAGGCAGTGCTCAGCTCGAACTCTCTAGTGCCAGGCTGGTCTCCTCCCAATGCCTCACAGTCCATGCTCATGACCCTCTTTCCTGCCTTTGCTTAGGATACAGCTGACGGGGAGTGACCTCACTTCTTTCTTCCTATCTAAATTTTACCTAGCATATCCTAAGGTCTTCTTCCTCAAAGGCAGAGATTCTTAACCTTTTTTGTTCCACAGATCCCTGTGCCAATCAGGTGAAAACCATGAACCCCTTACTAAGTCCACACTATACTCTATATTGTTTAATAAATATATCTCACCCACACCAACAGTCCCCACAAGATAAAGAACCCCTGCTCTAAGGAGACTTTTCAGATTCTTTAAACTAGTGACTCAATCTTTTAGCATATATCAGAATCACTCGTAGTGCTTGTCAAATGATAGATTGCTGGGCCCCACTCCCAGAATTTCTGATTTAGCATGACTGGATGAAGCCAAAGAATTTGAACATTTCTATTAAGTTCCCGAGGGATGCTTAAACCACTGATCCATATATTGAGAACCATTGCTTTTATGCACACATTGGGTACACCCCTTCCTAGCTAATAATTGCAATGATTTTGGGGTCAAGTGTTCTTCAACATGTGGCATCTGGGCCATTTGCATGGAATCTCATTCACACTTTTTTAAAAAGGAAAAAAGTCCTGGTCCCCACTCAAGACCTAATGAATCAAATCCTAATAAGGGTTGGAGCCCAGGAATCTGAATTTCTTGTGGGTTCTCCGAAGCAATTCTAATGCACTGTAAAATTTACTAATGATACATGCCAAAGTGATGGTACAAATACATTTTTAATATTGTTATATCATATGTTATACCATATTTACTAGTATACATGCCAAAGTGATGGTACAAATACATTTTAATATTGTTATACCATAAATTTAGAACTTCATTAAGTACTCCCCACTATAAGATACTATATTTGAAAACATTTTGAATTCTAAATTGGTAAAATTCTATCATTGTTATAATCATTATCACATTCTGGGCATGAAGCAGCTTCCTTTGTAGCTTCCTCAAGGGAAATCCCTTTCAGAAATTCTTATGGGGAAGGCTGCCTATGGAACCAAGTCCACATGCCCAAGGGAAGATGGCCTTTCAGTGAGACATATCTCACCAAAGGTTTAGGAGAGCAAGCATTTGAGGCAAAAAGAGTTCTCTTATCTGAAATTCTATCCAAATCTGTTGAACTGGTATGAAGTTTTGCAGAGAGGCATGGGAAACGCAGCATCCTTCAACCCATCTCTTTCTTGTGGAGTTTGGAAATTTGTATCATTTGGAGGACTTTCCCTTGCAAGTAATAGACCAAGAATGGCTTAAATAGAAAAAGGAGTTATTTATCACAATGAGAACCTGGAGTTAGGACAGTTACAGAGAAACTTCAGTAGCTCAACAATCCTCAAGGATACAGGGGTTTCCCTCTGTCCATTCTGCCATCTTCAGACTTTGGAGATTTCTCTCTTCCTAATCACAGGCTGGCTGCAGTAATTCTAAGCATTATGTTTAGAAGTGGCCAATCCAGGGCAGAAGAGCATTTATCCCCATGCAGAATTTGTAAGAGAAATGAAAAACTTTTTCAGAAGCTCTTCTGCATACTTCCCCTCAGTTCCCATTGACCAGGAATGGCTCATATATCCTTGCCTATACCAATCACACGGCTAATCACAGTCCACTGCTTGGCTGAGGAGACCATTTCCCTGCACATGGGTGACTAGGCAGAAACACCCCCTAAAACTGGGGTTCTTCCAGCAAGCAACTGGGTAAGTGACTTTACAAAGTCTACCATATTGGTCTACAAGTGACCTAGATCTAAAATACTGGAGTTAAACATTGACTGTGACATTTGAAAAAGAGTCTCAGAAATTCTCTCTTCAAAATCTTAGCAATGCTGTCACTTAGTAAACTCGAGTAACTCACTTCAATTCTCTAGGCCTTTCTGTTCTTATTTATAAAATGGCAATAAACATGAAGCAGCGCCCTCCTCATGAGTTGATCCTGAGTGAGCACATACTCTGTGCCAAGGACTGTGCTAATCATGTGCAGTATGTCTTTTGGTCCTCACACCTGAGCTATGAGACAGGAACCTCATTTCACAGTGGAGGAAATGGGAGTTTACAGGGATTAAGATACTTGGCTAAAGTTGCAGCCAGAGTATGGCAGCGTCAGGACACACAGCATGAGCGGGTATTCCTGAAGGAGTCTCTGCCATCATTTCTGGCTCTGGACAGGTTTGGAAACCCTGAGAAAATACGTTGTAATAAGTTTAGCAGAAATCTGACAGGGCAGAGGTTAAGGTGGAAAGGTGGACAGAAGAGTAATGGAATCTGGGAGAGAAACAGGAAAGACGTAGACATGCACGATAAAATTAGGGTTGCCAGAGAAATACAAGAGGCCCAGTGAAATATGAATTTCAGATAAACAACAGACACTTTTGTGGTAAAAATGCATCCCAAATATTACAAGGGTCACACTCATACTAAAAAAGTATTTGTGGTTTATCTGAAATTCAAATTTTGCTGGATGTCCTGTTATTTTTATTTGCTAACTCTGGCTGGAGGGGTAGTAGAGATTGAACCCTGAATCCCTAAGGATAATCTTTCAACTGTAAAAGTGGGGCAGAGAGGGGTTCTCAGAGGCAGACCATTAAGTGAGGCAAAGCTGTATGATGAGGGTTTAGGGGAAATAATTCAACCTGGAGAACAAAACATCTGCAGCCAAGGAGACAAGAACCTGAACATTTGCCTGTGATTACATTAGCGCCTCACTGTGTGATCTTTGATAAATCACAGCCCGCTCTGTTATGCAGGGTTCCATGTGAACATAGATTGGATAACATTATCTACATTGTTGCTACCTCACAAGAGAACACCTTCACTTGAGCATTACTTTTAAATCCCAGAATTGGAGGAGGGATGGGGCTGGTCCTTTTTCTTTCTACCAGTGAGAAGGAAGGACGCTGAAAGCTCAGTTAGGCTTGAAATTCTTTTCTAATTTTCTTGGTAAGTGCACTGAATAATGATTTCAACCCAGTATTAGATACACTGCTTACAACCTACACTTTGTTTCCAAGCCCTAATTCTCACACCTGAATGTTCCCTCCTTAGCTGTGTACATCACCTTCTCACTGAATCAGCAGAAATTAGCAAATTCAGACCTCAGCTGTTTCTTTCCCATGTTTAGCTGGAGGCCTATCGCAACCCAGTGATTCCCCAGGATTTATGTTTTCACAAGTGCCGAGGCAGCACAGCACCAGTGGGATCTTAGTTGCGAGTGAGTGCCGAGAAAAGACAGTTTCCTTCTGTGGTCACATTTGTATTGAAATGGCAAAGGAATGGGGCTCAAATTCACTCAGGAAGTAGAATTCCCTACATTTCCCTAGGCCTGTGTAAACCAATACCGTCCAAGAAACGAGCCCCATGGAAGGCAGTGGGGTTAGCGCTTTTAGTGACATGACCAGCTGTCCCTGTACTAAAGGTAAAGCATGGTGCCAGCGAAGGAAAACAGGGGAGCAGCCCACGGGGACAAAGGTAGAGGGCACAAGTGGCAGAGAATAGATCCAGGGTCAAGTGTGAACCTGGTGAGCCCAGACTGAAGAGGAGACACCCCAGGCCACTCTTGGACACAGGGCAGACTTAGAGTCAGAGGAGTGAAAATCATGAAATGACTACACCATCATGATCATTTAGAAAGGACTTCCATGTAAATTTCATGCTTATTGCACAACAAGAAAACTGAAGCTCAGAAAGGTAAAATAATTACTCCAACGAATGTGAGACAATATTCAAAACCCGAGTATATGCACCTGAAAGCAAGGCCAGGGCTTTCTGGACCGTACCCAGCAGTATTTTCCAAGTGTCAGTAAACACCTGCCAAAATGTGGCCTTCGTCCTCTCACCTACAGCTGTTGAAATTGCCACATTAGCATCACCCTTGGGGTTATATTGCATAACTTAGGGTCTGCAGTGACAGTGAAAGAAAATAGGGACCAAGGATTGTGGATATTTCATTCTAGTGGTCATCTCGGAAAGCTAAGCTAGGAAGCATGATTTATTGGCATTCATTCATTCATTCATTCATTCATCTACTCATTCACTCATTCATCAAGTGTAAGTTAAAATTTGTTTTTTTTTTATTATTTGGAATTTATTCTCAGATAAGAATGGTCACATTTCTCAATAATTAAATAAATAAAAGCAAAATACCTTGTTTTCACAGTAATAGAAAAAGCAATTAAATAAAAAAGTCACAAAGGAACATACACAAAACTCACATCAGAACTGGATAAGAACAAGGGCAAAAAGAAAGCAGCATGGACAAGTGGCTTGACCTCAGCAAGGCTAACCTCCCTGCCTCCCACTTCTTTGTTCCTTACAATAAGTGTAAATTAAACTGCTTTTCACCATGGCCTTGGAAATATGCCTTGTGACCTCCCCCTCTTGCCCCAGGCTGAACGGCTGGGGAGAAGATGTGAACCCCCTAATTCCCTGGTCCGATGTTCAAGACCATGATGGAGTCTGTTTTGCGGGTCCTAAGAATGTGCCACTGACCCACAAAAAAACACCAAAGACACAATGAAGCCCAAAAGGCAGTAGAGAGCGGCTGACCAGTGGCGCCTCTGAATGTCTATGTGCCAGATGGTGTGCTAAGTACAGTATATTCAGTGGGGAATAAAGGAGATAGGGTCCTTGTTTCATGGAGCTTACAACATGGTGAAAGAGACTGACATTAAGCCAGTAAACACAAGCCTAAGTATGGAATTACTGTGAATAGCAGGAAAATGATAGGTTGCTTTAAGAATAAAAAACAGGAGTGGCTTCTTCAATTTAGAACAAGACACTCTAAGGAGGCGACCTGAAAAATGAGAAGGAATGTTCCAGGTGAAGAATTAGGGGAAAAATTACATGGAGTCCACTGATGCGGAAAGAGCTCAGTCCTTTCCAGGAAATGAATGAAAGCTCCTGAAGTTGGAATGAGGGGAAGGAGAAGCGAGAGGGCAGTGAGGAGCAGTGGCAGGCAGGGGCGCCAAGAGTCAGTCTGGGCTGTTCTGTGCAACCAATGGCAACAGGTGTGCCTGGCCTTTGGTGGAGAGGGTAACCACCAGGAAAGCAGGAGATACCATGAGGAGTTAGGTGAACATTACCTTGGCCCACTTCCCAGGTGTACAATTGGCCTGACACTTCAATAGTCATTTATTCCTCCATGTTGAATTCTGCATCTCCCACTAATCCCACTCAAGATGCCTAATCCAACCTCCATATCCACATTAGGGTAAATGAACTTCAGTTCCACATAAGAACAGGGTAAAAACAAATCTAAACTGCCAACTAAGTTTGTGAATATCTTTTTCTTGTCCCCAGATACTGTGCCATGAAGTGAATCGTTTTCTGGCCAAGCCATGGCCACCTCTGACAGCTGTTTTCTGGTGCAAATTCCATTTTCTCCCATTGTTTTGTTTGCTGTTTGTGGCTAAGGAAGTGCCCCATCTCTGGTGCAGAGAAGCAGATCGTTAGCAGTAACTGATTAACAGCCACTGCTGTTGAAGTTCTGGGGTTTTGTTTTCTGCAAACTGAAAGGGTGCTTGCTTTATGATTTTTTAATTAGAGTGTAAATATTGCAGCCCCATAAACCTCTTGATTTATAGCTGACAGGTGTGAAAGTTTGCAGTTGCTGTAAAAGGTCTCAAGTCTTCTGTTATCTCCAGCCTCTGTTTTCCACCCTTTTTCTCAGGCTATCCTGGCAGCTGGCTATTTGGATGTCCTTCTCTGGCTGCATACATACAAGGGCAGCACATAGCAAAATCACCAAACAGAGGGCTTATCCTCTGATTTCTTCCCAGTATCTTCTCTGGTGCCTCTTCTTCCCTGCCACTCACTCTTCCTCTTATTTCCCAAACCCCTGTTCAATCTCAGTCTGGCTCTGAAGTCTCCACAATGACTTCCCTGCTCCGCATCAGAAGCCATGTTCCAATTCCTTCTGATCATATCATATCACCATGTTCCATAGGCCTATTAACTGCTGAAAACAAGAGTTCATTCTAATATTTATTCATAGATTCACTCTTTCAACAAATATTGTTGACTATGTGTATTATATACATTTTTCTAGGGGCCAGGGATGTAGTAGTCAACATACCGAAGTCCTTGCCCTTGTGAGGTACTCATTCTAGAAAGGGGAGACAGAAAATATGCACATGAAAACATGAATTAGAAAGATAACTTCAAACACTGATAAGTGCTATAGAGATGATAACATAGGGATAACTGGGAAAGAGTGATGGGGAAGCTCTTGTGGCCAGAATGACAGGAGATTAGGCTTTTCTTCCCACCTATCCAGCATGTGGCCATCAATTCCATTTCTCTTGGGAAATCTGCTTTATTCATTCTTCTGACTCTCACCCTGTATTGATTTCTCCAACCACATGACCAAATATGACCATCCCTTCTCGGTTTTTACATTGATTCAGTATAAACAACTAACATAAAGCAATCATCCTCCCTAGGTCCCTTGCTCCAGCTTGTCCCAGGTTCCATCTTGGTGAAAATCAACAGCTGGGTCACCAAGAAGTATGGCCCAGGTGTCCATTGCTATGGGAAGTAGGGCATTTATTCTAAAGAAGAAGGAGTTTGGGGGCTGGGAACACATCCCAATGGGTTTCTATCATAGCACAATTTGGAGTTAGTTGTGAGGGAGGAGTGGAGAAAGAAAAAACAAGAAGTATAAGATGTGATCCTGGCCTTCAAGGGGCTTGCAGTCTAATCAAGGTATTAAGATAGATACACATGAAGGACTGCTCAAATATAATGTAATCACAAATGATGCCTCTAATGAACAGCAAAGGCATTCAGCATAACAAGAGCTCCAAAAAAGAGACAATGACTAATTGGGTGCCCAGAGAATGTTTCAGATGGAAAGTAGGTTTTAAAACCTAAGAGCCAGGGGAAAGGCAAAAGCCCAGAAGTAGGGTTGTTCATGGTTTCTTTCGAGGTACTATTAAGAAGACCCAGGGACGCAGATGTGGCTCAAGCAGTTGGGATCCTGTCTCCCACATGGGAGGTTCTGGGTTCGGTTCCCAGTGACTCCTGAAAGGAAGATGAGCACACAATAAATAGACACAGAGAGCAGACAGTGAGTGCAAAACAATGAGGGGAAGAGGGAGAAATAAATAAATAAAAATAAACTTTAAAAAAAAAAAAAGACCCAGAGGGAATTTGTAGTAGATACTATGAGAAAGGTAACTAATTAGTCATCTTACTTAGAGTTAGTTGGTGATTTGTAGACCTATCCATTCCTATAGGAGGCATTGAGTCAGGTGAGAAATGATGGCATCTTGAACTGTGGAAGCAGAAGTGCTATGAAGAAACAAAGGGATTTTCAGGTCCAACATGTTCTAATAAACTGAACTAAATAATGTAACTATCCTTGCAGATTCAGAACTCAAAACCTGTCCATCTAGAGAAAACACTTGAAATTAAATCTTATGGCTATTTATTGTACTCACAAAGGCCTCCAGGGAAGGAAGCAATATGGCTTTCCAAAATATTCAAAATTTTTACAACGCCTCAATTCCTATAGTCACGAACTACTTCATGTCTAGTACAAACTGCTCCCAAGTTGTGCAACAGCACATCCCCTAGGTAGTCGCCTTTTACCCCTGTGGTGTAATTAAGAATAGTGACCCCTGTCATTCAAACTAGTGTCCACATTTGGATGATAAACTGAATGTCACCCTACTTCCAGGGCAAGTTAGACAAAAGAAATGATGTCTATTATTATTTCAAATACCAAAAGGCAAGAAAGCACAACTTTAAGAGCTGTTGGAGGTCAAAGTTTCTAGGTGACTTGGAAGAATGCTGTGGGGAGTCTTTACAGATTTTGAAGGCATTACAAACTCTTCTTGTGTTGTTATGATTTCTCTGATTCTAACTCTGTCAGGTAAATGACTTGGTATTAATTCTTAAATTTATATTCCTATAGCAAAATACAGGGGTCAAGAGTACATCATGGCCTCTTGGTAAAATGAACAGTTGTTAACTATCTTTGGTCAGAAGAAAGCTATTCTTGACAGCAAACCAAAGATTGAGCAAGGTATTATCATCTTTTCAAACACTAAAATGAAAAATAAATGAGTAAAGGATTTGTATGTCATTCAACAGAATTTTAGTGTCAGCCATAACAATTGTTAGTGGAAAATGTCTAATACCTTTTACTTAATCAAAACTAAATTCCTCATAAATAGCTATTAGATAAAAAGAATGAAATGTCTATTAGTAACTTATCCTACAATGTAAAATTGGCCCCCAGTTCCAGCAGAATGAAGCAAAGCTGATTGAGAATATTCTAAGTACAGTATTAGGGTTTTAATAAACACAATAAAATCTCAAATACCAGATTGCTCAGACAGAAAAACAATTGGAAAATGTTGGACAAGTTGATCCCCACTGATTATTTTTCCCCAGAAGCTTAAAGTGTGAATAAAATGTTCTGGCATTTTGCTCCCTCATCAGTTTTTACATACTGGGTTTTTCAAGTTTCTCATATCCTTCTATTCTATTACCCTCCTTTATCTTTCTTGGAGTCACTGCTGGGAATCACTCATGCATAAAGATTATGTGAGAAGATTTCATCTCTAGTGCTTTTTTCTCATTGTCAAACTTACAGTAAAAGGGATAATAACTATTGAGTACTGATTGATCTAGGTTTTTATAAAGGTTAAGGCAATTCCTAAATATAAGTAGTACTCATAACTAGTTTGCAATAGGCTGCCTTAATTAACAACCAGACACTTTTGAGTTTTTCCAAAAAATAAAATCTAAATACATCTGATTCTCTTAGTTTTGATAATGGAAGGCAGGAAAAATCTGCCTCATTGAAAATGCAAAGCTAATCTTCAATTTAGACAACTTCTTCATCCTCTTCATTGATTTCAGCTGTCTCCTTTTCTATGCGTCACAGGCCAGTGCTGAGGTTATAGGTGATAGCACAGCATAATGGTTAAGAGTACATGAGTGAGAGTCATGCTGCCTGTGTTCCAAATCCAGACTTTGCTGTGTAAATTTGGACGTGTTTCTTAATATCTCTTAGTCTCAGTTTTCTCATTTGTGAAGCAGAATATCAATAGTACCTATTGATAACCCCTAGTACCTATCCCAGTAGCTTAAAAACACATAAAGCATTAGCACAGAGCCTGGCATAAATATCAGAACTTTAATAAAATGTTACCCTATTACATGAGAAAATGTAACCATAGGCTCAACAAAGAGTTTAGATAATCAGACCCTGAATAATCATAAACTATACATTTCTCCTCCAGCACCAGAAGATGTGAAAAAAGACATCTTCTTTAATTTGTCATGTATTCTACAGAAATGAGCTTAAAATTCTCTATCTTTTGGGCACAGCCTGGACACCAGTCCCTGAGGAAGCAGTTAATTCATTCTGGCCAATGGAAGACAAGGTTATGAGTAATTCAAAGTTCCCTTTCTCTGGGGTGAAGATTCAAAACACTTCTTTATTATTTCCTAGAGAAAGGGTGACATCAGGCCTGGTAACCTATTAGGGTTGACCCCAAATTAAGGAGAAACATTTCCACTGAGTTGCACTTCTGATGACTGCAGTTATGTCAGAAAGATTTCAGATCTAATTCCCTAGAGCTTACTTTACCACGTACCTACCTACCTACCGGACAAGAACTGCTTCATAGCACCATGGTTCCTCAAGTTCCACATTCCAGGATTGCATTTTTTAAGGCATCCTTTTGATTTGTTGAATATCGGCTACTAGCGCCGTTAGGCACTGGGAACCACTTTTATCTAACAAGCAGGTAGCAGGACACATACTCTTTTGATCTATTTACACTGACACTCAATCTGGCAAGCTCCTTCCAAATGTGATACCAGCAGAGTTCTGGGTTTTACAAGCATTTCAGGGTTCACGTGAGTTCGACACTTCAAATTCTTAAAATTTTGCTCCAATTACCAGGAGTGCCTATCACTGTTCAGAGAGTGTATCTTTTAATAGATCCAGCAGATATTGAAATCTCGAAGAAATTCATGTTTATTTTAATTTATGACATAACAGTGCTATATAACATGGGTAGTTAGGGCAAGTATTTTTCCCCTACCTTCTATGAGCTCATCTCTACAATCCCACTGAATGCCAAATCTTCATCTTTCCTCTAGGGCAAACCTATTTCCACAGATAATCCAGGAAAGGACTAAGGGATAGCTGCCCTCCACAAAATTGTGACATAGTCAAAGTTTGTGTTTGGTGTCTTTTTTCATAAAGCCAATCAAGACTTCCTTCAAGAGCACAGGTTGGTCCATTCTGTCTATTTAGCAACAGGCTGTGTTACTAAAATATTTCCAAAGAGGTCTCAGCCATTAAAAATACAAATACTATAATTTTTCACACCCTTTGAGTCCTGTTCAACAGAGGCAGGACTTTGGACTAAAAATAGATTAATATGTCTAAAGAGACCAATTGCAAGATCTGTTCAGTGACTACCAATCACACATTTGGGATCACTGAAATAGTATGCAGAAGACATTATTTTCAACATGTCTTTATTTCATTGAAAAGGGAGAAGGCTGTGAAGTGATCAAGTATTTCTATTCAGTTTTCAAGAAATATTTGGTCAAAAGAGGCAAAAAAACATTTGATCAGACCTTTTGGGACTGTTAATTCTCGTGAAAAGAAAGTTTTACATTACAATTTATTTTTGTTTTAATCTTGTTCCTAGATGCCAGAAAAGCCACTTGATATAACACAATCACTACCAGTAATTAGACTGCACATGAGAAAACTCATCTTTGGCACCACACTAGAAGCAAAAGTAGAGCAAGGGGAAAAATCACCTTTGTCAGACTGAAGGTTAGGTGAATTAAAATAAAATCTTAATGGAACCAAAGTGAAGACCTGTATCATGTCCAAGATTTCTGGTAGGAATGTTTCAGCAATGATGAACTATTTCCCAAATAGTTTCATTAATGAGCAATGTAGTATTTCCTAATAAAACAATATAGTTTTCATAGGCCCAGATAGACAGCAGAATATGCTTCACACCAACCTAGAGTGGTGAATGTTTCTGTTTGCTAGTCTGTTTACTTTACATATTTAATCTACTTCATCAACCTAGAAAAGAAAATAATGCAGGGTCTGAGCAGCTAACTAAACATAATGGGTAGGGTAGATCAGGGGTTCTCAACAAGGAGTCCATGAGCTTGAACTGAAATTCAAGAAAACATTCTTGAGGGGACATGTTTGTGCGGGTGTGATACATTCATTAAATAATACACAGTATAGTATGGATTTAGTAAGGGTCCATGGTTTTCACCTGACTGGCAAAAGGGTCCATGGAACAAAAAAGGTTAAGAACCCCTACATTAGATGAAATATCTTTTCCTTTAGTTACTTCGGTCACCATGAAAAATAGCTTAACCTAGTTGATTGCTTCTATTCTTTTCACTGAAATAAACAAATACCATTTGCTATTTCTGCTTCTTTTTTCCCTCTTTGAAAATTCTTTGAGCTTATTTCCAAACCCCAACACCAGTTTGAATTTCTTTCTGTCAATATGATTAGCTTTGTAACATGGCCAAGATAACGATCACCCTTTAGTTCTCATCCTATTCTATGTCTCAGAGGCATGCAATATATTTGAGCACTTCTTCCACCTGGAAGTATGTGTTCATTTGTCTTGTCTGACTCTATTTTCTCCTGGTTTCCATTCCATTTTTGAGGTTCCTCCATCTAAAGATTCTTTTCTGGTTTCTCCTCCTCCTGTACTCTCTTCTAAATGGTCATTGCTCGAGTCAATCTTGGCCCCCATCTCTTCTCTATCTACACCAAGTCCCTATATGAATTCACCTGGTTCCATGACTTTATCCACATATTGTTGACTCTCAGCTTTAGTCTCAATACATGTCTATTCCTTTGGGCTCCAGTCTCACTTATGCAACTGCCTCCTTTTCATCTCCGCTTGTGTGTTAATTGGCGTTTTGACTCAAATTTGACATTTCCAAAACATAACTTGATTCCTCCCCTACCATTACCATTTTAACACACCTTTCCCAAACTTATTGTAGTCTTTAGTCTTTCTCATCTTAGAGATGAACATACCATCCACTCAGTGGAACAAACCAAAGCCTAAGGAGTCGTATTTCATTCCTATCATTATCCTTCCTCACTGAGTTGGTGTAGCATGATCCTATTGCAAACAATCATCATGCTTTTTATAAACCACTGTGACAGCTTGTTAAATGGTCTCCCTCTTTTTAATCTTACCTTCCAAATGGCATGTAAAATGCTCTATTTTAATGTAAATCAGTGTTAGTCCTCTGTGAAAATCCTTCTATGCCTTCTGTCATATACAGAATAAAATCCAAACAATTCACTGTGGCCTACGTAACTTTATAAGGTCTGGCCCATGTCTAACTCTCCTCCCTTATCTCATGCTATGGGTCACACCACTTACTTGATTCTAATTGCAATTATTATTCTTTTCCTTGCATATACTAAACTCATTCCTGCCTCGGGATCTTTGCAGTTGTACTTTTCCTTTGCCTCTTTGAATGGTTGCTTCTTCCTCCTTCAGACCTCATTTTGGATGTTATTTTCTAATATAGACAACCCCACTCCACCCCCTCTGACACTCATTTATATTACCTCACTAAATGCCTCACTTATCACTACCATAAATTATTTTGTTAACTTTTCTATCTATTTCCCCTGACTAGACTGTATGACCTTGAAGCAGAGAAGGCACAGCTCTGTATTATTCATTGGTGGATATAAAGTATTTGGTACAAGGTAAATAGAGGCTCAATATATGTTTGCTGCTAAAGATATAATCCTTCAGGAAGATATAACAAAACAGGCTTTCATACTATGAAGGATACAGCTATGAAACATTTATAAAGCAGAAATTGTTTTAAAACACAAACAGGATTTAGCAGATTTATAACCATATTAAGAGGCAATTTTTTTGTAATGAGCCAGATTTCACTTTTCAAAAAATAATAAATCAATTGGACAAAATTAAATACATAGGCAATCTGAATAAAAATGAAATTGACTATAGTTTTTCAAGTGCTTGTAATAAATTTACAAAATCTAATCATGTTATAGGCTACAATGAAAATCCCAGTCAATTCCAATCAACAGAAATAATACCAGGTACCTTTTCTATGCAGTTATACTAGATTTTAACCAAAATGAATAAGTAATACAAAAAGAGAAAACCAACTATGAGGTTTTTAAAGTGTTCATTTATGTAATTCGCAGGTTAAAAACTCAACATAATATAAAGACTGCTTAGAAGTGAATGATAATGAGAACACCACATAGAAAACCAAAGCGATACAGCCAGTGTAGTACTCAGAAGAAAAGTAATACCCACAAATTCATTTATTAGGAAATGGTTGAAGGTAGGCTAAAAAGAGGGAACAGAATAAAACAGGAGAGAATGAAATTGAAATCAAACTCAAAATTAACAGAGTCAATATATTAAAAAGATAAATGAATTCTATATCCTTTGGTGAAGTTTATATAAAATGGAGGAAATGAAAATAAACAATATTGGGAATAAAAAGACACTATAAAATGTATACAAAAGATCATTTAAAATGATAAGATAATGCTATGTACAATTTTATATGAGTACCAAATTCTAGATGAAATACATAATTTTATAGGAAAATATAAATCAAAGAAATTAAGTCAAGTAGAGGATACAGGAATAGATCAATTATTTTATGAGACATTTGCCTACCAAAAAGGAACCAGGCCCAAATGATTTTATGAATAGTTTTATCAAACTTTCTAGGAACAGATAATAACTCTTTCTATTCTTCTAGTGCAATATAAAATAAGGAAACAGATGTAATTGCATAACCTAAGACTAGCAGAGGCCAGAATTAGAAAAAAAATAAAGCATGAACAGTAACTAAGAATCTAAATAAGATTTTAAAAATCAATAAAATCAGTCATCTATTAAAAAAATAATAGATTGCGGGAACATAGCCGACAGGTTAGGAAGATAAGGCTTAGCTTTCACTAAAGCGACAGAAGCTCCCTGTTGCCGGGAAGGGCTACCCCACCCCCACCCCCAGTTACTAAGCGAAGGTAAAACTCCTGACGAACTGTATCTAACTGAGAGTAGAGCAGAAGTCTACTTCCAAGGAAAGGTGCTCTGAGTCATCTAGGAGGGTACTGGACAGATAAAGAAGACAGGGGGAAATCGTGGGTTTCTCACCTCTTAACTAAAAGTGGCACACACACCCGGCCCTCAGGGCACTTAGATTAGGTGGAGCCACTGGCCCCTGCATGAAAAGGGAATGTGACAGCAGATTCCCTGCGAGGAAGAGAGATCTGGGAGGGTGGAGAGTGAGTTCTTTGTGGTGAGTTTAGCCAGCTGGGCTAACCTTGAATATCCGAAGGGACTCCCACTTGACAGGGAGAGGGGAGGGGAATGTTCTCAGGAGGGTGGTCATGCCCAGCTGCCTAGGTAAAGAGAGGAATTACTTCAGAGAGGGGGCAGAGACAGACTGCATGGAATCTAACCTGCCCCAGGTAAAAAGAGCAGAAAACCTTCTCAAAGGCCTATTAACCTAAGGAGGCAGTGGAGGAATTCCTGCCTAGCAAGCACGAGGTTCCTGGTTTGATTCCTGGCTCTTCCTGGAGAAGTGATCCACCAGGTTATCAGGCATCCAGCTGAAATTTTATGACAGGGAACATCTTTGTATGATAATTGCTTTTCTTGGAACTATTATTTTTTCAAAGAAAAAAAGATTCCTTTTTTAAAAATTTCCCTTATTTTATTCACTAAAACCCAGTTCAAAATCTGCAGAGGGCAGGCTGCAGGATGAGTGATTTATGAACACCAGCAGTCTGAGAAATTCTTAGGGATCTAAGAGAGAAGGATGTTTTTCTTTGTTAATTTTATTTCTTCTATCTCCTTTTTTAAAACAAGTTGCTGTTGTTGTGTTCTTTACTTGTGTATCCTCTTCCTTTGTTTCTCTGCATTTTTTTCTTTTTTTCTTTTGCTGATTTACTCTACCTACACTATTGCTTTTTTTTAAAGATTTATTTATTTTTTAAAAGATTTATTTATTTATTTATTTATTTATTTATTTATTTATTTATTTATTTATTTCTCTCCCCTTCCCCCCCACCCCGGATGTCTGTTCTCTGTGTCTATTTGCTGCTGTCTTCTTTTCCGCTTCTGTTGTTGTCAGCGGCACGGAAATCTGTGTCTCTTTTTGTTGTGTCATCTTGCTGTGTCAGCTCTCTGTGTGTGCGGCGCCATTCTTAGGCAGGCTGCACTTTCTTTTGCACTGGGCAGCTCTTCTTACGGGGTGCACTCCTTGCACGTGGGGCTCCCCTACGCGGGGGACACCCCTGCATGGCACCGCACTCCTTGTGCACATTAGCACTGCGCATGGGCCAGCTCTACATGGGTCAAGGAGGCCCAGGGTTTGAACAGTGGATCTCCATGTGGTAGACGGACACCCTAACCACGGGGCCAAGCCCGCCGCCGACTATTTCTTTTCTCTCCTTCATCTTTATATCTTTTGTTTTCTGTTGTTCTTTCATTGCACCTCTTTTTATTTGGTTTCCAATTCTTCTTGTTTTTATTTCTATCCCTCTCCTTTTTTCTCTGTTTACTTACTTTTTTTACTTTTTTCTTTCTCTCCTTTTTCTTTTCCCCTCTTCTTACCATTCCAACTTTTTAATTCATTTTATATATTTTTCTCTATACTGTACTGTTTCCTGTTTCATTGTTTCTATTCCACTTTTCTAATCTTATTCCTCTGTATTTCTTACTCATATTGATTTTTCAGTTTCCTAGGTCTTACACAGTTGCTCTCCTATCTATTACTATTATTATTACTATTATTTTTTTCTCTTCCTATCTCTTTCCTTTTATCTGGTCCTAATTTTTTTTCTTTCAAGGAAACCTAGACAACAACAAAGAAATAGAGTAAGAGAACCAAGTGTCAAAGTGAAACCTTACCACACACACAAAAACAACAACAAAATAAAATCCTAGAATAGAGAGGGAAGCTAATCAACTGAATAAACCCACCAAAGTAAACAGATGCATAGACCAACAAAAAATTAAAAGTCATGCCACTCCAATGAACAAACTAAAATTGCAGGAGATGCAGAACGTGGAATCAGAGATGTCCAAACAAAGATCATGAAAAAACTTAATGAATTGAAGGAAGCAATTAAGGATATTAAGAAGACATTGGAAGAACATACTGAAGAAATTGTAAACATACATAAAAAGATAACGGATATGATGGTGATGAATGGCACAATCCAAGAAGTAAAAAATACACTGAAAGTACACAACAGCAGATTTGAACAGGTTGAGGAAAGAATCAGTGATGTGGAACACAGTATATTTGAAACCAAACAGATAATAGAACAGTTAGATAAAAATATAGAAAAAATTCAGCTGGGATTTAGGGATTTGAATGACAACACAAAAGGCATAAACATATGCACTATAGGCATTCTAGAGGAAGAGAAGAGAAAGGGGACAGAAGGAGTCCTGGAGGAAATAATGGCGAAAAACTTCCCATCCATACTGAGGGTGATGGATGTACATGTCCAGGAAGTGCAGCACACCCCACAGAGTACATATCCTAACAGGCCTAGTCCAACACATGCTTGTTAAATTGTCCAATATTCAAGACAAAGAGAGAATACTAAAAGCAGCAAGAGAAAAGAGAGCAATCATTTTCAAGGGAAGCAAGATAAGTGCTGATTTCTCATCTGAAACCATGGAGGCAAGAAGGCAGTGGTATGATATAGTTAAGGTGCCAAAAGAAAAATCTTCCAGCCAAGAATTCTCTATCCAGCAAAGCTGGCATTCAAAAATGAGGGAGAGTCCAAAATATTCTTAGAAAAACAGAAATTAAGAGAATATGTCAAGGGAAGAGGACTTGGCCAAATGGATAGGGCATCTGTCTACCACATAGGACATCTGTGGTTCAAACCCCAGGCCTCCTTTACCTGTGTAGAGCTGACACATGTGCAGCACTGATGCGTGCAAGGACTGCCCTGCCATGCAGGAGTGTCCCCCATGTAGGGGAGCCCCACACACAAGGAGTGTGCCCTGTAAGGAGAGTCACCCAGTGTGAAAGAAAGTGCAGCCTGCCCAAGAATGTCGCCACACACTGAGAGCTGACACAACAAGATGACACAACGAAAAGAAACAGATTCCTGATGCCGTTGATAAGGATAGAAGTGGTCACAAAATGGACACAGAGAGCAGACTACTGGGGGGAGGGAAAGAGGGGAGATAAATAAATAAATAAATAAATAAATAAATAAACAAATATTTAAAAGAAAGAGAATATGTCAATAAGAAACCTGTATTTCAAGAAATACTAAAGGGAGTTCTGCAGGTGGAAAGGAAAAAACAGGAGACAGAGAATTGGAAGAGAGTGTAAGAACAACTAAAAAGATAAAAAGAGAAATAAAACAATATATAGCATACATAAACCTAAAGAAAATATAGTTAATGTAAGTAATTCCTGACAGTAATAACATTGAGTCTTAATGGATTAAACTGACAAATCAGGAGACAGAGATCGGCAGAATGGATAAGGAAATAAGACCCATCTATAGGCTAGCTACAAGAAGCCCACCTTAAACCCAGGGATGCAAGGAGGCTGCAAGTGAATGGTTGGAAACAATTCTACAAGCAAACAATAACCAAAGAAGGGCAGGAGTAGCTATACTAATATCAGACAAAATAGGCTTTAAATGCAAAACTATTAAAAGAGACAAAGAAGGACTATTATTAATAAAAGGGGTAATCTACCAAGAAGAAAGAAAAATCATAAACACTTATGCATCTAACCAGGGTGCCTAAAAATACATGAGGCAAATGCTGGAAAAATTAAGTGGAGAAATAGATGCCTCTACAGTTATAGTGGGGGGCTTTAATACACCGTTAGCACCATTAGACAGAACATCTCAACAGAGAATCAATAAAGAAACAAAGACTTTGAATAATACATTAGAGGACCTGGACCTAACAGACATATACAGAACATTACACCCAAATACAGCAGGATGTACATTCTTCTTAAGTGCAGATGTATCATTCTCCAGGATAGACTACATGCTAGGCCACAGGAAAACTCTCAATGAATTCAGAAATATCAAAATTATACAAAGTAATTTCTCTGAACACAATGGGATGAAGTTGGAAATCAGTAAGGGGCAGAGAACCAGATTAGGCACATATATATGGAAGTTAAACACAACACTCTGAGACAAACAGTGAGTCAAGGAGGAAATCCCCCCCAAATCAGTAACTACCTTGAAAAGAATGAAAATGACAACACTATGTATCAAAACTAATGGGATGCAGCAAAAGCTCTACTGAGAGGGAAATTCATAGCCCTAAAATGCCTATATTAAAAAAGAAGAGCTAAAATAAAAGACCTAACTGCATACCTGGAGGAATTAGAAAAAGTATGACAAACTAACCCAAAGGAAGTAGGAAAAAAATAAAGAACAAAGATTAGAGCAGAACTCAATGAGGTTGAAAATAAGAAAGCACTAGAAAAAATAAAACCAAAAGTTGGTTCTTCAAGAAGATTAATAAAATTGACAAACCCTTAGCTAGACTAATAAAGATAAAAGGAGAGAAGATACAAATATATAAAATAAGAAAAAGGAAGGTGATAGCACCATTGGCCCCTCAGAAATATAGAGTATCATAAGAGGATACTTTGAAAAATTATATGCCAACAAGATGGGTAATTTAGAGGAAATGGACAAATTTCTAGAAACACACATGTAGCCTACATTGTCAAAAGAATAAATCTATGAATTAAGCAGACAATCACAAATAAAGAGATAAAATTAGACATCAAAAGCCTCCCAACTAAGAAGAGCCCAGGACCAGATGGCTTCACAGGTGAATTCTACCAAACATTATGGAAAGAACTAACACCAATCCTGCTTAAGTTCTTCCAAAAAATAGAAGTAAAGGGAACATTGCCTAACTCATTCTATGATGCCAACATCACTCTAATACCAAGCCAAATGAAGGTGCCACAATAAAGGAAAACTATAGACCAATCTCTCTAATGAACCTAGATGCTAAAATCCTCAACAAAATACTTGCTAACCATATTCAACAGCACATCAAACAAATTATACACTATGATCAAGTGGGTTTCATCCCTGGTATGCAAGAATGGTTCAGCGTAAGAAAATCAATCAATGTAATACACCACATAAACAGATTGAAATTTAAAAAAACCATGTGATTATCTTATAGATGCAGAAAAAGCATGTGACAAAATACAGCAAACTTTCCTGATAAAAACACTGCAAAAGATCATAATAGAAGGAAACTTTCTCAACATGATGAAGGGTATATATGAAAACCCTCAGCTAACATCATATTCAATGGTGAAATCCCTAAAGCTTTCCCTTTAAGATCAGGAACAAGGCAAGGATGCCCACTTTCATTGCTTCTATTTAACATAGTGTTAGAAGGACTTGCTTTAGCACTTAGGCAAGAAAAAGATATGAAAGGCATCCAAATTGGAAAGGAAGAAGTAAAATTTCACTATTTGCAGATGACATCATTCTATATATACAAAGCCCTGAGAAATCTACAACAAAGCTTCTAGAGCTTATAAATGTGTTCAATATAGTCACAGATTATAAGATCAACGTGCAAAAATCAGTAGCATTTCTGTACACCAATAATGAGTAATCTGAAGAGGAAATCATGAAAAAAAATTCCATTTACAATAGCATCTAAAAGAATCAAATACCTAGGAATAAATTTAACTAAAAATGTAAAAGACTTACATGCAGAAAACTACACAACACTGTTAAAAGAAGTCAAATAAACGGAAGAATACTCCCTGTTCATGGATAGGAAGACAAAACTGATCTGCAGATTTAATGGGATCCCAATAAAAATCAACACATCATTTTTTACTGAATTGGAAAAACTAACTATGAAATTTATTTGGAGGGGCAAGAGGCCCCAAAGAGCCAAAGACATATTGAAAAAGAAAAATGAAATTGAAACAATCACACTACCTGACTTAAAACATACTACAAAGCTACAGTGGTCAAAATTGCATGGTATTGGCACAAGGATAGACATACTGACCATTGGAACTGAATTGAGAATTCTGAGAAGATCCTTGCATATGCAGTCAACTGATATTAGACAAGACCACCAAGCCCATTCAACTAGGAGAGAATGGCCTCTTCAACAAATGGTGCTTGGAGAACTAAATATCCATATCCAAAAGAAAGAGAGAGGAACACCATCTCACACCTTATAAAAAATTAACGCAACGTGGATCAAAGATCTGAATATAAGAGCCAAGAACATAAAGACCTTGGAAGATAATGTAGGGAAGCATCTACAGAATCTTGTATTAGGAAATGGTTTCATGAATGTTACACCCAAAGCACAAGTAACAAAAGAAAAAAATAGATAAATGAGACCTCCTCAAAATTAAAACCTTCTGCACCTAAAAGGAGTTTGTTAAGAAAGTGAAAAGGCAGCCTACTCAATGAGAGAAATGTTTGGTAACCATATGTCAATAGGGACTTAATATCCAGCATATATGAAGAAATCCTACACCTCAAAAATAAAAAGACCATTCATTTAAAAAATGGGCAAGTAATTTGAATAGAAGCCTCTCCAAAGAAGAAATACAAATGGATAAAAAGCACATGAAAGATGCTCAATATCACTAGCTATTGTTGAATTGCATCAAAGTTTATAAAAGTGTATGGTCCAAATGTAAACCATAATGTAAACTGTTTACCATGGTTGGTAGCTATGTTTCAATATTTGTACATCAGTTGTAACAAATGCACCATCCACATATACAATGTTGTTAATAGGGGAAAGGGGTAAGGGGGGAAGATATTGGGTATATGGAAGTCCCCTCTATTTGGTTTGTGACTTTTCTGAAACCTAAAACTGCTTTGAGGACCAAAAAAAAGTAAGGAATTGGAGGAATAAATAGAAGACAATATCACTGTACAATGGATCTTATAGTGATGAAAGGGAAAATGTCAAAAAAAATTTTAACATTTTTTCATTATTTTTATTATCACAAAAAAGTTTTTGTATTTCTTAATTTTAAGCTATCATTATTATTCATTTTGTTGTTAATCATATTTGGCTATTTTATTGGCTTTACTTTTGAAGAAGTTTTGGATTACAGAAGGGTTTCAACTGTCTCATGGGAGGATCATTGGGGCAGGGTGTCAGTCAAGGGGGATTCTTAGGAGGAAGCTCACATGAGCATATATATGAGACATATAAATGTATTCACGTATTCATGGGGCTTTGTCACAGTGGGTGGAGAGTCATGCAATAACTGAAGCAAAATAAAATTCCCATCCTGTGGAGCTCTGCCACATTCTCTAATAGATCAGCAAGAATCCCCTAAGTACAGGGGCAATGGAGAGTGGAGGAGGATGGTTCACTGATGGGCCCTTAATATTGATGACTGTGCATATGAAACTTTACTCTTGAAATTAAAACTTAGCTTAGCATTACAAGGTGCCTAAGAGTTGCTGCCTGGGAGCCTTCTTGTTGCTCAAATATGGCCTCTCTCTAAGCTGAACTCAGAATATAAATACATTACCTTCCCCCCAGCATGGGACATGGCTCCTGGGAATGAGCCTCTCTGGCACCAAAGGATTATTACCAAGCACTAACTAGCAATGCAACTGGAAAAAGACCTTGACCAAAAGGGAGAAAAGGTAAAGACAAATGAGTTTATATGGCTAAAAGATTTCAAAGTGAGCCACGAGGTCATTCCAGAGGTTATGCTTACACACATCTCAGTAGGATCTCTTTGACTGCCAAAGTAGATATTACCCCAAATAGCAGTGTTCCTGAGGGCTCTGGAGACATCCAGACACTATAGTAAGGGCAGATAGCTCAGGAGTTTGGTGCCTCAGCAGGGGGCCCTACTTTGGAATTTATGCTCCCCAGAGTGACAGAGTTGGACTAAGTTGTGGTTTCCCTACACATGGTTCTTCTGTCCTTTTATTTGAACCTATAATTAGTACTAGAGTTGGTAGATGTACACCCAAGAGACTTAAATCCTTGGGCTGTTCATGTGCCAGCTGGACCTTGAATCTCTGAACAGAGTTACAACACCTACTCTCCAGTTCATTGGTATCACCCAGGAAAACTAACATGGAGTTGATGATGGACAGCTACCATTCTAAGGAACCAAGAAAGTCTACAATTGCAAACAAGAGAGTCCCATCCATCAGCACAGGGGTCAAAGCCCCCTCTCAATTAGAGGTGGAGTGGACATCACCATCCCAGGATCCTCAGGATTAGGAGATGAACTATGGACTACAGTAGACTTACTGGTATTCTAATATAGATTTATTGCAATTCTAGCAATGGAAGTAATTATATCAATAATGTGAAGGCAGTGGCCACTGGAGGTTCTGAAGGCTGGGAGAGGGAAAAACAGGTGTGAAATGGGGACATTTTTGGGACTTGGGAATTGTCTTGAATGACATTGCAACAACAGATACAGGCCATTATAAATCTTGCCATAACCTACAGAATTGTGTGGGAGAGAAAGTAAACTACAATGTAAACTTTAATCCACGCTTAGTGGCAATGCTCCAAAATGTGTTCATTGGTTGCAATGAATGTACCTTACTAATGAAAGATGATGTTAATGAGGGAAAATGAGGGAGGTGTGGGGCATATGGGAATCCCCTATAATTTTCATGTGACATTTGTATAATCTAAGTATCTTCAAAAAAATAAAAAATTAAAATTTTTAAAAAAGAATACATCATGATCAAATAAGGTTTCTTAATGTAAGGATAGCTCAACATTGGGTAATCTATTCATACAACATTCTATATTAATAGATTTTATAGAAAATAATTATATTATGACTTTAATCAATGTAGAATTATACTGCTCAACAACCATTCCTGATTTTAAAAGAACTTCTAGTAAATTATTTAAAGAAACTTCCTTAGTTTAATAAAAGAATTTCTGAGAAAAGAACAATGAGCTTTACACTTAATTGCATGAAATTTGCATGAAATTCAGAAACAGTGTGATACACAAGAAACATTCCCATTACAATCAGTTGCTATTATATATTTACTCAGCATCATAATAGAGGGCTTAATCTATGAAGTAATAACAAAATAGCAATAAGAGTATCTGTATATGCATATAAGATAAAACTGCCATTATTTATAATTTATTAGAAATTCCAAAAGTATTTGAAAATAAATCAGTGTAATTCAACATATGAGCAGAATAAAGGAGAAAAGCCATACAATCATCTCAAGAAATATGGAACCAGCATTGGGCAAAATTCAACACCTATGATGATAAAAACTCACAGCAAACTCAAAATATCTGATAAAGGTCACTGTAGTTAATTTCATACTTAAAGGTGAAATATTAAATGCCTACCTACTAAGATGAATATAAAGGCAAGGATGTCCATCTATCACTTCTATTCAAAAGGACCTCTAGCTATTGCAGTTAACAAGGAAAAATATTAAAAGCTATAAATGTTAAAACAAAGGAAGAAGTAAAACTGTCTGTCTTTGTAGATGACATGATTGTTTCTGTAGAAAATCTCAAAAATATGCAAAAATCTCTAGAAATAATGAAGGAATTTAATGTTTGTAATAAACAAGGTTAATATACAAAAATCAATTCAATTTTGCATAGTAACAAACAATTGAAAAATAAAACTAAAAAATCAATTCTTTAAAAATACATGTTTATAAACATAAAATACTTATGATTAAATTAACAAGTGTATGAAAGATCCGCAATGAAAACTATAACTGGATGGTGCTTCAGGGGCAATCACCGGACATTGTAAATCCTCACAGGGCCCACTGCATGGAATGGGGGAGAGTATGGGCCATGATGTGGACCATTGACCATGAGGTGCAGAGGTGCCCAGAGACGTACTTACCAAATGCAATGGATGTGTCATGATGATGGGAATGAGTGTTGCTGGGGGGGGGAGTGGTGGGGTGGGGGTGGTGAGGTTGAAGGGGTCCTCATACATTTTTTTTAATGTAATATTTTTACAAAATCAATTAAAAAAAAAAAGAAAAGAAAACTATAACTGTGGAGAAAAACTAGAGTAGACCTAATAAATGGCAAGATAAGCCATGTTCATGGATCAGAAAATTCAATATTGTTAACATTGTTAACATGTCCTTTCTCTCCAAACTTATCTATAGATTCAGTGAAATTCCAAAGATAATAATCCCAGTAGTCTTTTTTTGTAGAAATTGACAAACTACTCCTAAAATTTATGTGGAACTGTAAAGGACTTACATGATCCAAAGCAATTTTAAAAAATCTAAAGGGAAGTCACCTGAAAAAGTATTGGATCTGATAAGATGTTCAGAAGGGGCATGGATAAAAGATAAATATACAAAAAACAATAGCTTTTCTCTATTCCAGGAAAACTATTTAGAAAATGTAATGGAAAATTAATACTCAGTTCAAAAGAGTAATAAAGTTATGAGACTCAGGACTCATATAATGGCAATAAAAATTTTAAGACTCATTTTAAAATAGTAACAAAAACTATAATATATATTAGAATACACTTGACAATATGTATGAGGACAATATGAAGAAAATTATAACCCTTTCCTTATGTGTATAATACCTGACCTGGCTACACAGAGGATCCCATATACCTTAGTGTAAAAGGAATAATATGATAATATTTTAGGAGGCCAATTTAATCTAAACTAATAGGAATTCAATTTAATTTCTATTTAAAAATCTAATGGAGGGAAGTGGATGTGACTCAAGTAATGAGCTCTTGCTTACCACATGGGAGGTCTGTGGTTCTGTTCCCAGTGCTTCCTAAAGAAGAGAGCAAGCTAGCATCACAGGCAGTCACAGCAAGCAGACACAAGATGATACAACAAGAGACTCATGAAAAAAAACATAATGAGAGACACAACAAAGCAGAGAGCAGAGGATCCTGGTGTCTCCTAAAGAGAACAAGCAGGATGGCAAGCTGGCACAATGGGCAGGTGCAACGAGCTGACACAACAAGATGGTGCAACAAGAGACACAAGAGGAAAAATGTTATGAAAGACACACAAAGCAGGGAATGGACATGGCTTAAGGAATTAGGCTCTTCCCTCCCACATCAGAGGTCCCAGGTTCAGTTCCTGGTGCCTCCTAAAGAAACAAAGAAGATGAACAGACACAGCAAGTACAAAAAATGAGGGGGTAGGGAGAGAGAAATAAAAATAATAAATCTTTTTAAAAATCTAATAAATGGAAACATTTATTAACATGACAAATTTCCTCTAAAATACATTTGGAAGAGCAAATGTATAAGAATAGTCAAAAGTGTTTGGAATAAAAAGAACAATGAGAGGAAGATGACTTTCAGATATTAAAATAAAACATAATATTTCAGTGATTGAAACAAAGTTGAATAGTCAAATAGATCAAAATGGGGAGCCAGAAAAGACCCTTATAGATATGGCAATTTAATATATCATAAAGAGGTTATTTTAAACCAAAGATTTAAGATTTAATAAAAGTGTTGACATAGTTATATATCTATCTACAATATAATCATGTTAGATCTCTATAAATCATTTTGAATTGGTTATATTTCTAAGAAATATAAAATAATAAACTTGCTGGAAGAAATTAAAGGAGATATTTTATATTATTGTGGTAGATCTTCCTCAAGAAAACATGAAATTCATAAACTATAAAGAAAAAATGACAAATCTGACTATGTGCAGAGTAAAAATATCTGTAAATCAATAGCTATAAACAAAGGTCACAGATATGCATGTAACAAAGAGTGTAGGTTGATTAAATGTAGGCATAGAGCTATCTGTAGCATATATATTTCATCCCTAATATTTGAGTTATTTTTAATCAGGAAGAAGACAACCCCATAGAAAAAATTATGAGTTAAAGATGTGGATAGATAATTCATGAAAGAAAAAATTATAAATAAAGAGTAAACATAGGGACAGATTTTAAGTCTCATTAAAGAATCAGAAAAAAATACAATGCAACAAGAAAAGAATATCACTTTTTTACCCTTAAGAATGATGAAAAAAATTTCAAAGAGATTGGCAACCACTATGTTAGGAAAAGTATGAGAAAAAAATAACTTTTATACACTGATGGTAGGAATGAAAGTCAGAAAAACTGTTCTAGAAGGGGATTTAGAGCATCAAATTTTAAATTATTCTTTCAACCATATGCTCCATGTTTAGATGTACATCTTTATATAAAAATTGGAGACAGTCTACATGTCCAACTTTCAAAAATGGTTAAATAAATGGTATATTCACAATATGAAATACTATATACGAGTGAAAAGTTTATATGCTGTCATGGAAAGAGAGTCATTTTTATTGTCTAGTGGAAAAATATGCTGTAAAACAACATATATCTGGATATTTATATTAGCTTAAAATCTACCTACTCTTTTTTAATTTGTAGAAAATGGCACAGGTACATATACTAAGATCTTAACAGTGATTTCCTATAGGCAGGATTTATACTGAAGGGGTATAAAAGGAAGGAAGGGGAAATTTCATTTATACATACATAATTGCCCCTCACATTTTAACCAATACTGTGCTATGTACTTAAGAGAAAATTTATTTCAAGAAGGAGAAACTGCAATGAAAGGAAAAAGGAAGAAAGGAAATGTGAGGGTTGAAGTAAAGAAGGAATGAAGAAAAGAAAGGTAGAGAAAGATAGTGTAATGTGGTGAGGAGAGCTAACAGAAATGGGAAAGATTTGAGGACTGAAAAAGGTGGCAGCAGAGACAGATGAGTACTGCGGGGTTAGGAGAGCCAAGCATTCCTAGCCAATACACCAGGATTCCAGGAAGAGGACCTTACCCATGCTCCATACTTCAGAGTGACTGGCATATCAGGAAGACACACATAAATATCGTGAAGAACTCAAGGGCATTCTGTTACTTGGGATCTGATGTTCCTCCTGGTCCAGCATGACTTTTTTTTTTTTTTTTTTTTTTTAAAGATTTATTTATTTATTTAATTCCCCCCCTCCCCTGGTTGTCTGTTCTTGGTGTCTCTATTTGCTGCGTCTTGTTTCTTGTTTCTTTGTCCGCTTCTGTTGTCGTCAGCGGCACGGGAAGTGTGGGCGGCGCCATTCCTGGGCAGGCTGCTCTTTCTTTTCACGCTGGGCGGCTTTTCCTCACGGGCGCAAGGAGTGCGTGGGGCTCCCCCACGCGGGGGACACCCTTGCGTGGCACGGCACTCCTTGCGCGCATCAGCACTGCGCATGGCCAGCTCCACACGGGTCAAGGAGGTCCGGGGTTTGAACCGCGGACCTCCCATATGGTAGACGGACGCCCTAACCACTGGGCCAAAGTCCGTTTCCCAATGACTTTTAACCCTAAAGACCCACTGTTGTAACTAGCACTGTTTCAGGCCCCAGGAAGAAAAATACTTCTCCACATCCATGGCTATGTCTTTAAAGCAAAGGCAGCTGCTTCTGAATGCGGAGGTTTGTGGATAATGCCCTTCCTGACTTTGGAGACATCCAGTGCAGGGAGAAATCAAGCAGCTGAAGTATTTAGTGAGAGTGAAGACAAATTAATTAACTTGTCAGATTTTTTCTCTAAGATGCCACAAGTGCAATAGATTCTTACATAACAAAGTATGATTTCTGCTTTCTTGCTTCTCTTTGTTTTCCAATTTTCAATTCCTCCAATGTATAATATAGTTTTGGAGAAAATAGTGCAATATTTGCAACAATTGCATCCTGTGGCTGAGGGAACATTTTTCAGTATTAAACATTCGCAATTCCTCTTAAATTAGCTTATGTGTATGTGTGTGTCTACATGTAAATGCTTGAAATACAATACCAGTTCCTTCTACTACTGTATAAATCTAGATATTGCCCTAAAAGATGGTGAAAATTGCAATATAAGTGTTAACAATTTACATGAAGAAGCTAAAATAATTATAATAATTTTTGATCACTTATTTTTTTATTTTTTAAAAAAGATACATAGGTCACACAAAATGTTACTTTAAAAATATATAAAATGTTTCCTCTAAGCCCCCTTTGGATTTAGAGGTGGAGTGGGCATCTCCACCCCAGGGTCCTCAGGATGGAGGAATAAAATATGGATTAGAGTGGACTTATTGGTATTCTACTACAGAATTGTTGTGACTCTAGCAAAAACTTTTAATAATGATATCATAAGTACCCCATTTCAATGTTTAAACATGATATATAAAATTATTATTTAATTTCTGAATTTAAACATTGATTTAATAATTTTATTGGCAAATCCAGTTGTTACTGCCATAGCATAGTGAAATTTCTTAAGTTAAAATTAATAAAATGCTCTCTAATAATATGAGTCAAAGTAAGTCATAGTACATAAATTATGCAAAATTCTTGATTATAGTAACATAATCAGTGATTTTGCTGTAATGAAAGTAAGAAGTATATTTTATGGAAAATATCCAGTAATTCATGAATTATTTATGTCTTATTTTATTACACATCCTACATTGTCAGCCCATCAATAGAATACCCAGAGATGTGCAATAACAGTTGAATAAACAAGTCTTCCATATTTTGCTACCTTTCAATAATATAAAATATAGTTTTAAAAAAACCTTTTTGCCTTATGTTTTTATACTGTTCAATTTAATGCCTATGAACAAACCTATGTCAAGGTGTAAAATGAATTTTATTTAACAGTTTGTTAACATGATTTAGACCTTTCAATATTTAGCCATAAAATATATGGTTCTCCATTTGTACTCTTTGTCCTGGGGCCAGCAAATTTTAAGCATGGACCTGTTGCTAGATTTTTCACAGTTTAAGCCCTCTGCCATTCTTTTCCCTTTTCCCTGCCCCTCCATACACTGGGAGACATTGAACAGAGCCAACAAACCTGTTAAACCTACTAGCATGGAATATTTCTTTCTTCTTCACAAATTTGGGTACTAAATAAACCTCCTTGCTTTCTCTATGATTTCAGCCTCCTGTTCTATTTAAGATAGGAGATCCCGTGTGGGAACCTGTTTCTCTCCCACATTCAGCGAGACACCCCCTCCGTGGCAAGAGCCTTGCAGGACTTTCACGTCACAAGCACACTGCCTCCTGCTAACGCGGGCATAGTTCGGGCTTGTGGATGCTGATGCAGTTCTTGCTGACTCTGTGAATAGGTTCAGCTTTTGTTGTGCTTGAATAACACGGAACTGGGAGGCAGAAATTCCACGTTTTTCAAACATTCGGGCTTTTTTCTACTTGCTAGGAAGACGTGTTATTTTCATTCTTTCGTTTGTAAAGTGAAGGGGGAGAACAGATTGGAGAGTTCTTCCTAACTTAGATCTTACTGTGAAGCAATAACTGAATTCTCTACCTCTGTTAGAGGGCAAATGGGATAGAAAGAAATGGAACCCCAACCATTTCACTGAGAAAGGGATGAGGTAGAAGCAGACGGTGGGGAGACACTGTGCTGGAGGATCTGTAATTTTAGCTCCTAAGCACATTAAGTGCTTGAAATATGTAGACATGGCAAGATAGTGACATTAAGGCAGATTAAATTATTTGAGGAAATAACTGGAGATTTTTTCCTAGGCTACAGATTTACTGCAAAAGAATTTGGACTATTTCCCCATTAGCTTTCCAAGAAGATAAATAGGAATTTTCCCAAAAGAACAGTTAATAAGCCACTGATTTTAAGAATTATTTTTCAAAGGGGGACACATCTCATGCACTCTCCTGCAATGTGACAGCTTTCATTGCAGAATCTGGTGGAAGTGACACTGTGCCAGTTCCACATATATCCCTTAGCATGGCCTCACAATCAGTTCAGTCTCCTGCTTCTAGGAAGACTCCCTTTCAGACCAAAGATGCCATGCTATGAGAAGCTCAAGGCATGGGAAATGTCACATGCAGGTGTTCCAGGTGACAACCCCACCTGAGTTCCCAGCTGCCAGTCATGGAAATGTGCCACTGTAGACATACAGCCTAGTTGAGCCCTCTGATGTTTGCAGGCCAGTCACCATCTGAGTGCAACCACATGAGACAGCAAGAACTGCCCATGAATGTTGTTCACCCACAGAACCATGAAAGGAATGAATACAATGATATTTTAAGCCACTAAGATTATCTGGGGTGATTGTTGGGTAACAATAGATAAACGGATCACAAGGTTTGAAATGAAGGTTAGAATGAATCCCCCTGGGCAACAATGCTGAGTCCAATGGAAGGAGGTGCTGCAAAGAGAGGGCATATGGGAAAGTGAGCCTGCTCCAATGTAGCTCTGACTAGGGCAGATGGTCTGAAGCGATACCATCATGGAAAGCCTGCACACTGAGTCTGTAGCCTTGAGAAACTGACAAGGACACCCATGAATGAACTTGGTACAGAGGGCATGGAGCTTACAGTAGAGCCACAGGTAGATTTTAAAAGTATAGCTTGGCAAGCTTTGGAAAGAAGCAAGACAATCTGATACCTTCAAAGTCAATGAGCTAATTTTAGTGGGTGGGGCTTCAAAGTGAGATTTTATTTGACATAAAAAATAAAGAAATGTGACATTACAACCTTAGTATTATAGCAAATTTAGATATAGAAATAGATACATGCTTTTTATATAACCTTACATATAGTTTTATCAGCACATATTATTCGATAAATTCATAGAAGACAAGCCTGTAATGAACTGAGGAACATTTATGTACAATTATTTTATATATATTTTTAGAGAAACAATGACTTTCCACAATTCATTGCTTTGGGGGTCAAAGAAAATATATCAAAGATGGGACTAATTCTGTCCTTCTCCCACCATTTACTTTCTTTACTCATCACTGCTGCTGGTCCCAAGTGAATCCAAACCTTCCAGTTCTCATGCCTAGTTCCATCTTAGTTTTTAAGAGTAAATTATGGTTTGGAGAGACCTGTTTCCCTTTCATCCTCAGTTCTACCTTTCATTGCTCCTCTGTTAAGCAAATTTTAGTCTTACCAAAAAGTGACAGGATAAAACAAATAAACAAATACTAAATTAGTCCCAGGAAGGCAACAGGCCTTTCCTAAGCAAAGTAATGGGAATAGAAATCCCAGGTTGGTTATCTTTGAAAATGAGTGAGGCTGAAAAATGTACAGTTGCAAGCAGGAGAATTCCATCCATCAGCCATGTGGGATCTAAAATCCCCTCTCGATTTAGAGGTGGAGTGGACATCAACATCCCAAGGTTCTCAGGATGGAGAAATAAAATATGGGTTAGAGTGGACTTATTGGTATTCTACTATAGAATTATTGTGACTCTAGCAATGGAAGAAATTACATCATTGAAGTGGAGACAGTGGCCACGGGAGTTGCTGAAGGCAGGGAGAGGGGAAAAGAGGTGTGATATTGGGGCATTTTCAGGACTTGGAGTTGTCCTCAATGATATTGCAGAGACAGATGCAGGACATTATATATCTTGCCATAACCCACTGAATGGACTGGGGAAGAGTGTAAACTACAATGTAAACTATAATCCATGCTGTGTAGCAATCCAAAATGTACTCATCAAATGCAATGAGTATACCACACTAACGAAAGAAGTTTTTGGTGTGGCAGGAGTGGGGGGGGTGGGAGGAATGGGGGGGTGTGGTGAGTAGGGTATAGGGGAACCTCTTATATTTTTTAATGTAACATTTTGAGTGATCTACATATCTTTAAAAAAAAGATAATAAAAAATGAAAAAAGAAAAAAAAGGATGGCCTTTTGTATCATTTTCTGAAAGCAGACCTGACAGGGTTTGTCCTGGTCCTCTATTTATAGTCTGCTTCACCGTTTTGCCAAAGTCACAGCTTATTGAGAGAGAAAAGCTGAAGCCCACAATGGGAAAGAGATGAAAAAGAATGAGAGTTCAACACAGAGGGACATACCAGAAGCTTGTCATGTAAGGATAATTAGACCTTGGTGAACAGAACAAAGTGCAGTAGCATTTTTGAAGAGCTTTGTTGTTGTTTTTCTTCACTAGAATTTAGTTTAGGGGAGAAATGTGAGTTCTCATAACTAATATCAACCATACTAGCATCCCTTTCAAAAATATAACTACCAAAAAAAAGGGCGGGAGGGAACAACCCCAAGGTAGAAAAATGCATACCATGTCATAGGGATTTATTTCATTTTCATTTGTGAGAAGTCAGACATAATATCTGCCCTAACCCAGAAGGAAATAGTGTCAATTTATGGACAAGTTCTCCTAATTTTCCTGATCTTATCTAAGCTAAACAACTTCTCTGATAGATATTGATATCCCCAAAATAATATTTCTCTGGAATGTGAATCATTTTTGCTCACAGCTAAAAAGTGTATGAAATCTGGCATACTTTGAAGAGCTATATATCCATTAAGATGAAGACAAGGGTAGGTTTATGTTAAGGTCCCATACTCTTGCCCCAGGAGAAGAAATGAAAGAGGAAGATGATATAGGAAATGTATCTGATTCCACTGAGGCCTTCTCTAAAAATTCAGTTCTTTGAATTTTTAATATGTACGTACTTTTATTGTCTGGATATTGGAATGTGCTCAACTTTGTATGAACATTCTTAGGTGGTTTATGAAATCAGGGTGACCCTGGACTGGACCCAATCTAAATTCATTTGCAAGGTAGTCATCAATGGTGCTAGCATTGTACTTTATTCTGAAAATATTCTTTTTATTATTTTCATGCCTGTATTTTTTATGGACTACAGAATTTTATTTCATCAACTACCACCCACATATATTCATTCACACACATAGAGTCGACTCTGATACATGATCACAAAGAGCATATGATACAGTATATGACAGCAAAAGTCTTTGAGAAGAAATAAACTACAGTGTATGAATGTGAAGAATATTATGAAACAGTAATGATAATAGTTGCAAAAACAAGAGCTAACAGTCTTTTGACACTGTCTTTGTGCAGGCATCATATCATTGTTGGTAGTGACTACTAGTTTTGTTTATTTGACTCTTGTCATCTACCACCAGAACTAAGTTACTTTAGCTTAAAACTGCTCAGTAAAGAAGCTATACTTCCAGTCCTGGGGATTTTCACAAAGAAATAAAATACTTACTTTTTTTTTTTGTCTTTATTTTTTTAATTTTACATTCAAAAAATATAAGGTCCCCATATACCTCCCACCCCTGTTACCCCACTCCTCCCCCCATAACAACATCCTCCTCCATCATCATGAGACATTCATTGCACTTGGTGAATACATCTCTGAGCACCGCTGCACCTCATGGTCAATGGTCCACACCATAGCCCACACTCTCCCACAGTCTACCCAGTGGGCCATGGGAGGACATAAAATGTCTGGTAACTGTCCCTGCAGCACCACCCAGGACAACTCCAACCCTCAATACACACTTTTAAAGAATTTCTGGGCAATTTCTAGAGGAGAACTATTTATCTATTATATAAGTAAAAAACCCTAAAGGTGGTAAGCGGACTTGGCCCAGTGGTTAGGGCGTCTGTCTGCCACATGGAAGGTCCACGGTTCAAACCCCGGGCCTCCTTGACCCGTGTGCAGCTGGCCCATGCACAGTGCTGATGCATGCAGGGAGTGCCATGCCACGCAGGGGTCCCCTGCATGGGGGAGCCCTACGTGCAAGGAGTGCGCCCCATAAGGAGAGCCACCCAGTGTGAAGAAGGTGCAGCCTGCCTAGGGGTGGCGCCGTCCACATTGAGAGATGACATGACAGGATGACGCAACCAAAAAGAAACACAGATTCCTGTGCAGCTGACAACAACGGTAGCAGACAAAGAAGACACAGCAAATAGACACAGAGAACAGACAACCAGGGAGGGGAGAGAAATAAATAAATAAATCTTAAAAAAAAACACAAAACAAACCTAAAGTGTGTAAGGGAATTATTTAGTTATAAGCTACTCTGTAATGTATTATACCACCCCACCCTCCAGACCCTGGAGCCATATTGGCTATGTTTAAAACTCAGATCTTATTAACTGTATAATTTTAAGTCTCGGTTTTCTCATCTGGTAACTGGGAACAATAACAATGGTACTAGATTAATTAATTAATTAATGCGAAGCATTTGGAACTGTGTCTGGCATATGGTAAGTGCTGTGTATGTGTTTTTAAAGTAAAAATAGCAGTTACTTCATAGGATTAGATAAGTAAATTTTGCAAAATGCTAAAAACAGTGCCTAGTATGTACATGCATTCACTAGTATTAAACAAATCAGAAAACTTTTCTACTAGCCAAACATTGCATTGGAGAAGAGGGGTACAGACACTGAATAAAGAGAGAAATTAACCTTTATTTAGTACCTACTATGTGGCAGGAACCTTGTTGGCACCAGCACTTATATTGTCTTTGCCAATTTTCACTAAAACCAGAATAAGGTGTGCCTACTGCAATTTTACACAAACGGAAATGAAATGCTGAATTGTAAAGGCATGCAGCAAATGAGTCCTAGAGAACTCAGGTCCTGTCAGACGCCATCATTCCAGCTCCTTCTGATGGGTTTCACTGTCTTTCATAGTTTCGGTCCTTAAGGAGCAAACAATTTAGTGAGATATTAAGAGATAAATACACATAATAATTATGGACACAGCAGTTGTGATGAATGTCTTAGCAGAAATAAAAGGTGTATAAGAGCACTACAAAGGAAGAGGCATTTGACTGGAGGGGGGGCTTTAGATAAAAGGGGACATTTGTTCTCAACCACCAGGGAAGAGGGGAAGAATCTCCTGCTCAAACAATGATTGCTGACTACAGAGCATGGAGCTTTGAGCATTAGCTTCTAAAATGAGTGGGTATTATGGTAAATGTGGGAGAAGGAGTAAAACATTGAACCTGGTGAGGGGGAACAGGGTGAAGGAAAAAGGCCAGGAGAAAGGCTGGAGGTTGTTGTGGGAATTACCATCAACAAAAAATTCTTGCCCTGGGACTCTTGACTCTTAGATATAATGTATTTAAAACATCTGGGGATCTGTACTGAACAAACGTCTTATATGTTCTCTTGGACTCAACTGCCTTTTTCTCCAAAAGGTGCTCCTTGTCTGTTCTCCCCACCATGCTTTGATGATGTTGCTGGTCCCCTGAGGTGGCTGTGGTCTGAGTTTAAGTCCCAGGACAGGTCCTTTCACCCCTCATGCCAAGTCATCTTGGTGTGTAGGCATCTCTGCAATTCTAAACTTGGATGAAATGCCATGCAGAGAAGCTTGGGGTCTGGCTCCATGAGCAACTGCCAAGGGATTAGAGGATGCAACAGAGAAGTGTAGGGAGTTATTGCTCCATGGGTGAACTTGACCAGTCGCAAGCAGGAGTGGGAAGGAACAAGACATGTGGCTTCTGTTCATTTCTCCCTACCACAGGCTATTGTGAGGTACAATTTCTTATTCTAAACGGTAAAAGAACTATCCTGTTTAGCAGACACAGTTGCTGAGAATCCTGCTGTATCTCCTTGCAGATCTTTCTGAAAAAGAAGGCCACTCAATTCTTCATTTCATTGCATTGCTTTGCAGCTGTCCTTGTTTTGTGTTGTTTTTTCCCCCTAAATAAAGAGTCAGTACTTTACTCCTTGTCTTGGGCTCTGCTTTCTAGAGGACTGAGGCAAGAACAATATGTTTTCCTGTATGGTCATATCCTTTGCTATCCTTCATTCCAGCACTTACACCATACCTTTGAAAATCCTGAAAAGTTTATAAAAAGAGTTTATTAAAATCTAACACTGGGCCATGCCACAGAGTGCTGCAGAGCTTTCAAGCATATTTTATTCAAAGTCCTGGTTAAAGATATAGAATCCATATCCAAAGATGCCAGCACCATTCTAGAGGAACACCATGGTTAACCCTTTATAACTAGATTGCTGAAATTGTTGGTGGACCTAGTAGTTGCTTTCTGGATAATACACACAGATTCAAAGTTACTCACTTATTTATTCATCCGCCAATATTTTACCTTTATAACACCAAACCCATCAACTAACAAGGGTGAAAATGCAATCATTTAAATGATAGTTGAAGCATATGACAGTCCACTTATCAATTTAATTTCTGTCTGTGATATTGGCTGGTGATTTGGAACATACGCATATATATATAGTTACCTGAAGTTAGTTTTTCTGTTTTGTTCCCTTTCTTCTTTTAGGAAAGTAGAAGTACCTCCCCTTAACTTGCCTCTTTCTTTCTTTCTTTTTTTTTTTTTTTTTTTTAACAATTGAAGAACACATATTTTTTTTTTATTGACTTTGGAATAATATTACATTAAAAATATATATATATGAGGTCCCATTGAACCCTACCACCCCCACTTCACCTCTCCCCCCCGCCCCAGCAACACTCCTTCCCATCATTATGACACATCCATTGCATTTGGCAAGTACATCTTTGGGCACCTCTGCACCTCACGGTCAATGGTCCACATCATGGCCCATACTCTCCCCCATTCCATCCAGTGGGCCCTGTGAGGATTTACAATGTCCAGTGATTGCCCCTGAAGCACCATCCAGGGCAGCTCCATGTCCCAAAGACGCCTCCACCTCTCATCTCTTCCTGCCTTTCCCCATACCCATCAGCCACCATGTCCACTTTTCCCAATCCAATGCTACCTCTTCTATGTGGACATTGGATTGGTTGTGTCCATTGCACCTCTATGTCAAGAGGAGGCTCAGATTCCACACGGATGCTGGATGCAATCCTCCCACTTTCAGTTGTAATCACTCTAGGCTCCATGGTGTGGTGGTTGTCCTTCTTCAACTCCATCTTAGCTGAGTGTGGTAAGTCCAATAAATCAGATTGTAGGTGCTGGAGTCTGTTGAGGCTCAGGACCTGGCTATCACATTGTCAGTCCAGAGATTCAAATCCCCTAAATATATCTTAAACCCCAACACTAACTGCACCTCCAGCACATTAGCATGAAAGTCTTATGAAGAGAGATCCCATCT
Source organism: Dasypus novemcinctus (assembly GCF_030445035.2). Lineage (NCBI taxonomy): Eukaryota > Metazoa > Chordata > Mammalia > Cingulata > Dasypodidae > Dasypus > Dasypus novemcinctus. The sequence goes on along the minus strand of NC_080689.1, from coordinate 56,263,384 downwards.
GAGTCCAGATTCATCACACATAAACACCAGTTCCGAAGAGGGGCCATCTGACCTGGTAGTTAACCCCATCGGCCATGACCATAACTCCCATGGGTCTCTTTAGCCCTCGAAGGAACCGATATCTGGGGGTTGTATCTGCTTTATCTGTCTCTCAGACTCTGCTCAGTTGTGCATAAGGGCAATCCTTCTGACAGCCTCCAGACTCTTTTTTAGAGACTCATAGCCATATAAACTCATTTCTCCTTTCCATTTCCCCCTTACATTAGGTCAAACAGCATTTTAAAGTCATGTTATTTTATGTAGACAGGGATATTCCGCTGATCCACGTTGAACCTTCCGTATAAGGTCATTTTCCAGTTGCATCATCAGTTGGTAGTTGATAGTGGTCCCTCGGTGCCAGGGAGGCTCATCCCCAGGTGTCATGTCCCACGCTGGGGGGAAGGCATTGCATTTACATGCTGAGTTTGGCTTCGAGACTGGCCACATTTGAGTAACATGAAGGCTGACAGGAGGAAATTCCCAGGCACAATGCTGCTCTAGGCCTTGTTCTTATTTTAGGCTTATCAGCTCACAAGCATAGTCATTAGCGTCAGGGGCTCACTGTTGAACCCTCACTCCCTCCCGGTCCCCGCCGCTGCACCTGGGAGACTGTCGCTGCTCCCCTAGGGACCACGACAGAGCACCACTGGCCAGGAACCCAGTACCCCCCCTGCTGTGGTTTTTAATTGTTGCCACTATGAGTATATCCAAACATTGCCATGCACCCTGGACATATGTTCTGTACAGCTCCCTGTCAGCCATATATCCCCTGTCAATGGTATCCCATACCAGTATTCCTCCATTGCCTTTGTTGAACCACTCTGTGATCCAGAACTCCCTGAAATTTGAAGCCCAATATAATGTCAGGGTCCCTTACTAGGAAATGGCATATAGCGATGGTTTAAAGGTTAGATAAAGAATACGTGTTGACTTGGAAAAAATTCTACATCCTATCTTCCCCACCCCCCTAATTATTGAGCTTCTCTTCACAGGAGCCCTAGACCACAGCAATGCATATATATAGTATACAGCACTCCCATACATCCACCACAAAACCTTTTCCCTTCCACATCGATATTCTTACACCCTATTCACATCATATTTACTTAACGTGATGTACAGAGTCTGAGACAATAGCTTTCAAACAAGGTGACATCTGTGCTTACATTGTGGTGCATACTTTAGGATACACAGTTTTTTACATTCTTAGTTATCCTATGTTTTACATTATGGTTTACATTATCAGTCTGTCATCTCCTATATGTTATGGTGTAATATTACATGTTTTATATCCATCCTTGTGTACTCTCACGAAACTACTTTCTTTCTTGGTTATCACTCTTTTTTGGAGCTGTTAGAGATCAGATTTTTTATTTTTTCATGATATTGCTAGTTTCCTGAATTTGACTAACCTGTAATAAACTATTAAGGCCATCAGCCATCTACTATTATATTTGCAGAGATTTTGTTTAGGGGGAAAATGCTCATGATCCTGTAAGGGGAAGATGAATGGGAAAAGACCAGCCCTTTTTCTTTTTGGGTTAGATGCGGGTTTCAAATCATATGAAAACAAAATCATGAAGGCAGTCTCCTGAAACTATTTGTCTTACCCATTTACCTGTGTGGGCCTCTTCCATCCTTAATGGAAAGACTTGGGCCTAATGAGAGGCAAAATAAGCTTTAAAACATGTTAATCATCCTTGCAAAATAATAAACTATGAAACTGGAATTTACTTGAGAAAACAAGCCATTGTCTGCTGCAGTGCTACTCCCAGAATGTTCCTGACCTGTTTGTTACCAGCTGTGGTTCGGTAAGGGGCTTGTGTCAGAAAAGAAAAAAACTATGTCACTAAATGCACTTCAGTTCAGCTGACATCTTTTTCATGGTAAGGCTTTCTTGAAGTGGGTAATATGCAGCTTTATATTCTGGCACAAGCTTCTTATCTCATCCCAGAAAGGTGGTCTGAGTAGCACTGACCTACTACTTCCATCAAGATAGTCTTTGTTATGCTACAGCAACAACAACTCCTAAATGGGCTTGGCCCAGCCATAGTGTATTTCTTTTTTTTTTTTTTTTTCCTTTTTTTTTTTTATTGACTTTGCAATAATATTACATTAAAAATATATATGTGAGGTCCCATTCAACCCCACCCCCCCACTCCACCTCTCCCCCCCCCCAGCAACACTCGTTCCCATCATCATGACACATCCATTGGATTTGGTAAGTACATCTTTGGGCACCTCTGCACCTCATAGTCAGTGGTCCACATCATGGCCCATACTCACCCCCATTCCATCCAGTGGGCCCTGTGAGGATTTACAATGTCCAGTGATTGCCCCTGAAGCACCATCCAGGGCAGCTCCATGTCCCAAAGACGCCTCCACCTCTCATCTCTTCCTGCCTTTCCCCATACCCATCAGCCACCATGTCCACTTTTCCCAATCCAATGCCACCTCTTCTATGTGGACATTGGATTGGTTGTGTCCATTGCACCTCTATGTCAAGAGGAGGCTCAGATTCCACACGGATGCTGGATGCAATCCTCCCACTTTCAGTTGTAATCACTCTAGGCTCCATGGTGTGGTGGTTGTCCTTCTTCAACTCCATCTTAGCTGAGTGTGGTAAGTCCAATAAATCAGATTGTAGGTGCTGGAGTCTGTTGAGGCTCAGGACCTGGCTATCACATTGTCAGTCCAGAGATTCAAATCCCCTAAATATATCTTAAACCCCAACATTAACTGCACCTCCAGCACATTAGCATGAAAGTCTTATGAAGGGAGATCCCATCTGAGTCCAGATTCATCACACATAAATAGTGTATTTCTTGATCGTGCTACTCATCCCACGGATGATGGTAGAGGCTCAGCTCCAAACAGTCATGTAGGGACTGGGCTTTTGGGGGCTGGCCATTTGTGGCTGAGTTTAAGTTGTCCCTTCAGTTACCACGGTAAGAGATGGGAGAAAATAGAGAACCTGTATGGGCCTCAACTACGGAATCGATACAAGCTGCATCCATTCACATTTCATTGGCAAGAACTAGCCTACAAGGCCCCACATAACTGCAAGGAGGATGGGAAATGGTGAGAGCAAATAGACTATTTGGTGAGGAATAAGGTCTCTGCCATAAATACCATGACAAATTATGTGACACCACAATACATTTATAAATCATAACTTTCACTTCATTCATTTGAATGTGGCCCTCAACATGACCAGAGGGATGTCCATGTTACAGCACTTTCTAAATATTTTCCTTTTTTCTTTTCAATGTCACACTGGGAATGTTGCATTCTACAGCTCTTAAAAGCATTGTTGTCAATATAATAACTGATGATGATGATGAAATTTGAATCAGCGCTAACACCAATATGTCTCTGGAGGTGACCAAATTCCTGAAGAGGAAAAACCCTCCTTGACTCCTCTTACTTAATATTTTTCTGGGCCTCAGCTCCATTAAGAAAGCACCTCAGGTCTCTGAGGGGCACCTCCATCGTCTATGAACTCATCTCCTTTAATATAGTTTTGATAGGCTTAGCATCACTGGGCAGCTACCCGCCACCTCTGCCTTGTGTAGAATTTGCATTATCTAAAGATCACTCTGTAAGCTATATGGTCCATTCGCCTTGGCAAATACTGTTTAAATATAGCATCCATAAATAAATGTTAAATAATTCATGAACATAATTTTGTAAATTCTGCTAGGCCACACCTCTCTGGGGGCATATTTATGAACATGCGTCAGCCTGGAATCAATGTGTCTGCCAAGCGCCTTGCCTCTGAGGCAGAATTCCCACATCTAGCCCAAAATGCTGCAAACGGCTCCGATTCCCCTTCAGTAGTCATCCATCATACTGTCACTTTAATTCAGATGCTGCTACTTGTTTTAATAACACACATCTTACACAAAGAATATTGCTAACACAAGAATCTTGGGGTAGATTTTTACAACCTCATAAAATGGTATTAACCCTCTGATCCCTGCTGTTCTTTCCATGCAGCACAGGGCTCTCGGTAAGCTGTCCCTGCCCCCTCCACCCCTTCCCCAATCTCCCTGATGCTTATCAATAACCTCTGTTCATGGGGGCTATATAGCACCAGGACCTGACATCAATCACTGCAGTAAAAATATTATTCCTCCAGCATTGCCCTGAAGAATTATGGAAAGAATAAAAGTGTTATTGCAGGAATTATTTAGCAAACAATAGATGGATAAAATGTATTACGGTACGTATTAAATTATATCACCTCATTACGGACAGCGGACTGACTTCAGATACCATGAAGGTGGCTCGCTGCCTTTTCTGAGTAGTTCAGAAGAACAATGGGAAAAGGCCACAAAAGATTTCAAAAGGAAACACCAGGCTACCAAGGCTAGGATATACTCTACTAAAGAGAAATTTGTGTGGGGAAGTGATTTGGAATAAAAGCCTCCTCCTGGCCTGCTTTGAATATTAAGTTGGGAATTTAACAGTAAGCAATGGCAGTTTAGATTTAGTTGTTGAATATAGGATGCTATTCTAGGGAAGAGATTCTTAAAAAAGAAAATAGATGTGTGATCTATCTCACCATTCCTCTGCTATGCTCGCCCTTCTCCCAAACTGAACACACTCCTCTGAGCAGGGGTGAGGGACGGTTTTCATTGGTTAGGGAAGTATGCATCTTATAACACTTAGATTTTAGTTAGTTCTAGAAAAGTGAGCCATGTCAGTGTAGGAAAATAATGTTTCCACAATGTCAGATTAAGCCAGTTACTAAAATTAGACCTGCATTTTAAAGACTATTAAAGGTACCTAAACAGGATTGGAAACCATATTCTTTTTTATTTTTAACCAAGTAGTCTTTTATCAGTTAATGCAGGGTTTTTTTTCTTTTTTTTTTTTTAAGGCATAATGTTACACTGGGCTCCTGGGATTCATTTGATCAACATGATTAAATTATTTCCTTACTCAGCTAGAAGGAAATTACTAGTTACCAGACATTATGTGTCTGTTAATTATGTGCAATAAGGCTCTCTCCTATCACACCAGCTCCTGCATTCATGTTCTGTGCATTTTAAAGGCATTATCATTAAAAAATTTAAATATTGAAAAGGGACAGCTATAATTTTGTTTCATCTATTTAATAAATAAGTAATCTGTGAAATCAGCGGTACAAAGTGTATCTTTGCTCTTTGTGTCAGTGTAGACGTTCTTAGGAAGAACTTACTGAAAGGTTCTTTTAATTTCTATTTTCACAAAAGAATATTTTCCCCATTAGCTTTCTCGGGTAACAGTCAGTTCCTCTCCAACTGAATAGAGTAAATACGAGCTTTGCCAAAAATTCTGGGACTGTGCAACTCCCTCAATGCAGGGTCTGCTCACCTGGGATGGGTAATGGTGCCAAATTTACATTCCCTTTTGTGGCTCAGTTTATAATCTAAGGGCTCAAAAGATTTTTTTTTTTTTATAAAGGAAGAGACAACATATGGTAGCTGAAAGCCTTATTTTGTCTCCTAATGAAATGATGTGCTTCTGTTTCATATTAAAGTGTTAATCGGTCTGAAATTAGGTCTCACAAAAAGAATAGTGCTTTTAAAATGCTTAATATGATTCATTTTCTGCAGTCAAAACCAGATGACTTTTATTTTTGTATCAAAAAGAGAAAGTGGAAAGGGAGCTCTTCCTCCTGTGACGCCCCCACGATTCCCCCATCTGCCCTGGCTTGGGACCCAGAGCCAATAACCGGTTTATAGAACAGAAAGCTCTTTAGAGTCAGAGCTTGTGCCCGAGCCTAGGAGGTTTTGTTTGAGTTCAAAAATCTTCATAGGCTTATGAAATCTCAACAAATATTTCAAAGAAGGAAGTTTCACATTTGAAGTAGGTGATCCTATTAGGCGCTGAGACACGGCGCCTTTGTTGTGGGCTCAGGCATCATTTTATGTAAGATAGAGCTGTGTCCCACTAATATGCCAAGACATTACTTTCATGCCAGATACAGATAGGGCTGAACTTGTTTCATGCACTTTGGCTTTCATTGTTAATAATGAATGACGAAAGTTCAGAGGAGAGGATCTAAGTGGATACTTGGCTTTAAAGAATGAATTTTAACTAGCAACATGCCAAACTAGTCAGAAATCACTTAGATGGTCAGCAGTGAGCACAGAGAAAGAAAGAAATCCTGGAAGTCTGTGCATAGCCATCAGTTCGCATGCAGCCCACTGCAGTGAGACAGGTTATCTTCTAAGCCAAGAGGAGGGGGCCCTGTCTCCAGCCATGGGCTCTGGCTTCAAGTGGTCATGTGGCTGGTGCTCCTGCCAAGACCTAAGGGTTATGGGAGGAGCTGGGAGGTGCAAAGTGGAAAGCTCTTCACCTGCTTTTACAGAATGGGGAAGAGACAGAGATATACACAGAGACAAGATAGCTGCTTAATTCAATTTTAAACCTTAATGGATAAAAATATTGATTAAATGAATTAGATCCTCCGTTAGGTAGAACCAACATGTGAAGAGCCAGGATTTCTTTTTCTTTTGAATTTCTTCATTCCTTCCTTCTTCATACCTTCTTTTTCCTTCTTTCCTCTTCTTTCCTTCTTCCTTCTTCCTTCTTTCTTTTCTCCTTCCTTTTGTACTTTCTTTCCTCCCTCCCAACTTGCCTCCTTGCCTTTCTTTTTCTTTCTCTTTCTTCTTTCTTTTATTCTTCTTTCTTCCTTTCTTCCTTTACTTTATATATGACTTTCTGAAAAAAGAGCTCAGTAACATGAAAACACACTATGAAAATCATGTTTTCATTTATTCATTCAACCAATGTTTACTGAGTTCTTACTTCATGCTACACATCTGGTAGGCACCAAGAATAGAGCAATGAACAAAATAAACACAGTCCATTCTTAGAATCTAAGAAACATAGCATATAAGCTAATGCTCAATGCCGTTTTCAGCTCATTTTCCTATACCATCTACAACCACAACTTGGGAAAATAAAAACTGATCTTCTGTTCAATCAGTTTGATTATCACAGATTCTAATATATTCATGAGACTTAACACCTAAAACAAGAAAACAGACAATTTAGAAACTAACAACTCAGAAAAAGTTTTCAACCGTAAGAAATGAGACCACAAGATTTGGGAAATTTAAGTGGAAATTTAAATTATCAAGAACATCAAATTGTCTGAGCAACACATTTGAGGTTTTATAACCTTTGGGTAGAGATGAAAAGGCCCTGCATGGCAATTAGGACATGGTGACAGTGCCTTTCACCCCCGAGCATTCTAAGGGTAACCTCGAGCACTTCAAATGGGGTGTTTTACCACCTGCCTCCTTGCGTTGATATGAGAATCAATAAAAACACTATACAAGTAGAAGTCAGTGTGTTAACATCTTTTTATAGGTCAGAGCAAATTTAAATTCTGGGCCTTCAAAGCCAAGTTCCAGAAAAGAGCTCCTTGGCCTTTGATCACATACAGATTAGTATGATTTCAGTTTAGAAGGGTGCCCTAATTTTAGACACCTTCCTGAGATGCTACAGCTGTTATCCTAGCATTCCAATTAAAGCATTCTTCTTGCCATCAAATTTCCTGGGAAGGCCAGGGTTCCACTTTAGTTGCCAGAATTTGCTTTAGAATATTCTCCTAGTCACATCCAGACCATTGCAGACCACCCTTACAAATAGTCACACTCCTTGGCTTTTAATGCTGTGGATGATACTGATGTATTCCTCTTACCATCATATAAATGCAAGCTGGTACAGAGGAATTGTGAACTGATTATTAACTTGCGTTTGTTGCCAGGCTATAAAAGGCAAAATAATCAAGTAACACCATGTTACTATTCAGTGCCACATCCATAGACTTGCCCTACAAGCCCTTGCCAATTGTGCCTTTTACTTGTAGGTCCACTACTGTTTGCACAGTTTAATGACTGAATGTCTTTTCACACCCAAAATCAGCCTTATGCTTCAGGGTATTAGGAGGCAGGATTGGGTGTGCACATTCAACGGAGAATCATGCACAGAATTGGTTCTCTATTGATTACTATATTCCTCCCAGCATTTGACATATCTTAATAACTACCAAAAAGTCTTTTCCCCTGGATCATGTATTTTCCTTTTGTGTTTTACATGTTGGATTCCAAGGTCATCACTCTCCAATGGAGAGTAGCCTGGATGCTTAATCGGAATTTCCCTTTTTTTCCTTTGCTGGCTAATAATCCCTGCTCCCCTTAGGTTGTCTCTCTCAATTTGAGACAGAGTTATGGCCCCTGGGTTTCTACTTTACAATTTTCTGAAATATCAAGTCTTCCCTGATAAAGAATATTACTGGTAAACCTTTGCTTTCCCTCTGCTTTTTGCTAGCTAGAAATTTCCCTCAAGTTAACTCAGCCTTTAGCTGAGGAAATTTTATTTTTTATTTTTAAGAAACTTAAAAGCCCCCAGCTGGGGGAGAGGGGAGATACTGCCAGTAGGAGTGTGTATTGTACAAACCTTCAGGTAGGCGACCTCACAATTTGTATTAAACCTGAAAACCAAGTATGCTTTTTGCCCAAGAGATTCATCTTTAGTATTTATCCAAAGGAAATCTTTATCAAGTGTTCAGAGATGTATGTTTAAGATAGACAAAACAGTATTGTTTAAATAACCAAATGTGAAACTTAGTTATGTATCAATAGAAGATGAGGCCACTGTTTTCTATATTACTATGACGGAAGAGTAGGCATCCAATAATGATACACCTATAGATGGGTAGTTACTGGCACTGAATATATCCATGTTATATTAAGTAAAAGTTTTTAAAACACTCCTCTATGTTCAGTCAGTCAGTGTACTATCTACGTGATCTCTACTCATCTTACTATCTATTCAGTTATATAAAATGATGGTTACCTATGGATGGTAGAAATGTGAGTATATTTTATTTTCTTCTTTATGCATATACACATTCCAATTTTTTACAATAATATGCATTACTTTTGTAAATAAAAGAAAAACAACAAAGGTTAAGGGAAAATAAGACCTCTGGCCTGTGCAGTTCTCTTGGGCACATTGGCAACCACAACAGGTCTCAACACACTCATTGCTGAGAGTGGGTTCCAGTCAGTGCGCACCATTAATCTCTTAGACTCCTTTACTTTTTGTGCTCAGTGCATTACACATAGTATGTGCTCAGTAAATGGTTACTAAATTTAAATAAACTGAACCATTTCTCTAGTGCACTCTCTACCTCTGGCCATGTAAATGCTAAGAACAAAGAATGAGTGCTGTAACTTAACTCCTTAATATCTATGGTAGATTGCATCATGGTTCCCAGTTCTTTACCACTCCCTTCTTCCATATCCTTTGCCATATGACTGCACAGCTCCTCCCACTGGAGACAGAGTACACTTCCTTACTCCTTAAAGTTAGACTTGACTGTGGGTCTTACTTTGACCAATAGCATATTAACAAATGTAATAAAAGCAGAGGCTTTTAATGTGCTTGTACAGTTGAGTTTTCACTCTTGAGCTTCTGTCATTGCCACGAGAAGAAAATGTGTTAGCTAGTTCACTGGTCAAGGGGATGAAAAACAGATGGAGAAGATTTGAACTCAAATCTATAATGTAGAGCCAACCCCAGGCAAGTCCATCCAGGATCCTGGATCAGTCAACTCCATCCCTACCCCCACCCAGGCCAACCTCAGAGACATTAGCAAGACTATATGATTGTTGCTTGAATCCACTGTTTGTTATATGGGATCATTGTGACATTAGATGACTAATACCATTATTAGATGTTGTGGCAGTTGGAGATTATTTATGAACCCCAAAAAGAGAAATGGTATTTGTAAACTAATCTATTCCTCTGGGTGTGATACTCTTTGAATGCATTCGATTCAGCTGAGTGGACACTCACTCAAGAAGAAGCACAGAAGAGGAGAGAACGTGGTCATTTCAACCCTGCCGTGCGACAAAAAGGAGAAGACACAAACAGCCTAAGCCCTGGGAAGAGAGATGAACCATTCTTCTGATAGTTTGCAGCTGAGAAGGCCAGGATGAGTCCTATGCCAAAGATTGCTATAGGAAGTCCTGAGAGACCAGGCAGAGATCGCCCACCATCTTGCTTCAACAGTTAGCAACAGACTTTGGTGAGAAAGAAGCCTTGAGTTGGACTCTTTAAGGCCTTGTAACTGTAAGCTTTTACCTTAAATAGATACCCTTTGTAAAAGCTAACAGATTTCTGGTACTTTGCATCAGCACTCCCTTTTGCTGACTAATACAGATGTCAAATTTTATTGTAGTAATTTTTCAGTAGGAGGTATTAACAACATTTGATAAAAAGTGTGTAAATCCAAATATAGCAATGGTCTCACCAAGAGCTACTTGGGAAATCAGGCCTAATGAGATATTTCTGGAAAACTAAAAAGGAATATTAAAGTTTAAGAACATTTAGAGAACTGAGGAGCTTCCTGTGAGTCCATTCTGGCAAGATGAGCACCCCAATTAATGTGTTAATCATCAGAGGGAAGGACCAATTCTAAATAGGGTAGAGTATATGAATGTGTTCATCATCTAGTCCTATAGATTCAAGTTTGGGTCACTGAGTTAGGAAAAGGAGGAAGCAGTGGCAGTGTCTGATGTTAGAGTGTGGGTTCCAGCAGAACACAAGTAGTGACTAGTAATAACCAGTAATTTGTGTGGACACATATAAAATATACTCCGAGGTTTTTCAAAATTTCAAGGTAAGACACACTACAAAAGATGGAAAACTTTTGTTAAAATGATGGCAAGAGCCAGGGTGAAATGTAGTTTATTATGTTTTACGTGATTCAACTTAAAGTAACACCATTTGTTCTCATGGCTGAGTGAGGCTTTAAGAAACTCAGGTTATGTGTGTCATTTCACACCAACAAATGGAGACAAAACCTCATCATGTTGTTGCCAAAGGGATGTGTTCCACTTGGGTTTAAAACTAGTTCAAAATATCCAAACAGACATCTAGGAAGTCTGATTAAATGAAATTCTCTTTTAATGTTTTCAACTTTGCAATGGAAATTGCCATTCACAAGACCATAGTGACTCCAGAGATTGTAGCATAGGGTAGCCAGAGAGAAATCAAAGAATCACTAAAGGTGTTCCACATCTGAGAAACATCAAGTTAGAAATGTAAGAAAATAGCTGTTACTTTATTCCGTAAATTAAAAACAGTCAGAGCTACTCTTCTCCTTATTTTGAAATACTTTTTATGAAATAGTGGCAGTAGACTGATTTAACATGCTCTAGTGGTTTCTATTGAACTCTGGACTTATGAAAAACAAAGCAGTTTGCTTTTGTTGAGAATAGTATGGGCTATAAGTAAGTGGACACCAAAAATTAAAATGCTACCTAAACTTTGACCAATTGTTTTAATATACATCAAACAGTGCCCATTAATCCTTTTATAGTCTTTTTGACTGACCCTGACTGCATCTTAATCATTTTCTTGTTGTGCCAATATTGTTTGCATAACAGTAGGTTTATAATTTATGTTTTTTATTAAAAGATGTCTGCAGAAAGGAGATTTACCATGACTCTTCAGAAAATTATATTTTTTAATCAGCTGTAGAAATTCATAGTACTTTCTACATCTGGGGCACCTTATTACAATGATCCAAACAGACCAAAGTCAACAAATAATCTTGTCTGTCTATCATTAATTCTTAAAAGAACAAACATATGTTTTGAACATCGTTCCTGCTAAATTAGCACGAGCAATCAGGCTTCCTGTGAAAATAAAATAAAAATGCAGAGCACTATAGTATAATTACTATTTGCATTTAAATGTCTGCTATTCTTTCTAACTCTGGGTTGTAATTGTAAAGTCTAACATTTACTGAGTTCTTTCTATATGTCAGTAAATAAGATTATCTCAGTTAATCTTCACAAAAAACCTAAGAGATAGATATTATTACTATAGCCATTTGCACATGAAGAACCTGAGTCTTGAAGGTATAAAATCTCATGCCCAAAGTTGCAGAGCCATTTGGCAGAAGAAGACAAGTTGGGAATGTGTGGCTCTATTGCCCTTTTAGAGTATGTTTCATTATCAGTCAGCTTTCTTTGGCTAACATAAGGTTTAGATGTTAATTTTGACATAACAATTCTATTTTATCACTAACAGAGAATTCCACTATTTTTGAAGGAACTCTCTTCAATAAATACTTCATGAGTGGATTGTGAAGAAACAATGGTTTTATGCAAAACAAATAACATTTCTATTTTTTACAGAATAATGATCATGGATATGCATAGTGGCATCCCCAAGTTGAAAGCTTTTTTTAATACTTGAAAATTTGGTACTCGAGAGCAAATACCATAGCTTATTAGAATTTACATTTCCAGAATATGAAGTGGTTGGTTGATAGGCAAAATTTGTGATATGATGATACAAGCATTTTTCGACAAACTGGAGGTCACACATTATGGGCATGAAGCCTGAAATGTATTTATTCACTCATTGACTCTGTGGAAATTATTGAGCACCTACAATGTGCATTGTTGAAGGTATAAAGAGATAACAATGAACAAGCCGGACAAACCTCTGCCCTTATGCAACTTACATTCTATTTGGGAGACAGAGAATAAACAAAAAATGTTCAAGTTCTCTTAGTAGTAATACTGTTATGAAAAATAATGGAGGTGAAGAGATAGTGATGGAGGATATGAGGCTGCAGGTTTGCTAAGTGACAAAGGCTACAGTGCCACCACTTCTAGTTAGGTTAACATTGTTAGAAACAGAGGATTGTATCATTCTATCTTTCTACTACCTTGATCCTAGGCAACACAAGTGCCCCAGTTGATCAATGAACTATATCATGAACTGATTTTTCACTATGGATGAGTGTGTGTAACAACGAACAGAATTCACAGATGTTGCCCATGTAGAGCTTACTAATAAATTGGGAGAAATAAGATAAACACATAGTAAAGTAAAAAAGGAAGAGGGAAAGATTATATCGATTACACCTATCTTGGAAATGGATTTCAGTAAGCAATCCAGAAGTGAGGATCCCTGAGGCTGTAATGAGGGTAAAGCAGGGTATTCTTCCTGAGAGCAGAAAATTGAGTTTGGTAGAGTAATTAGGCAGAGACACGTGTATATCACTTGGATGACTTGGGGTCTCTGAGAACAGGATCCTGATCTGTTCTCTCAGGGCCCTCTGTTTGCCATCTTTTTCTGAGGAATTGTATGTAACCATTTCTAAAGCACTTAGATTAAGCAGAGGTATAAGAAATGTGATGAGACAGAGTCTTAGTTTAAGAGGCAAAATCCAGGGTTGAGGTTCCTTTCAGCCATGTGTTGCCGGGCACGGCACCTAAGCACTCAGAGCCTCAGTTTTCTCATTTGAAGAAATGGCATGACAGTAAATGCTCTGCCTCCTTCTCAGGACTACTATTGTGTTTGAAGGAAAACAAGTGAAGATATGGTCATGTACTTGGAGTGGGCTGTAAAATGCTACACGGCTATTGGACGTCAGTTGGCACCACTCATTGAAAGTAGGAAACTCAAACTTGGAAATTTAAAAATCACCTAATTCAATCCCCAAGGTTTATAAATTAAGGAATCTGAGGCCCATGGGGGTTAAGGAGCATCTGTGAGAGCACACTACTAGTTAGTGGAAGAACCTACTTTCCAAGTTTCTAGACTCCCAGTCCAGTGTTCTTTCTACTAGAGCCTATTGTCTACACCAGGATAACTCACCACCACAAAAGGGAAATTCTGCATTAAAGGGATAACATCTGTGAAAATGCCTCCTGGTTTAACTTGAGATGTACCATTAGTTTCTTGGCCCCAGCCGGAGCTCTGAATCCTGTTTGCTCTGGAGATGGTATTTTAGCCAGCGCCTGTGAGGTGATGCTGCCTCCCACCCCAAGCACTTCCCATGTGGCAAGACAGTAAGACTTATAGCAGACTAAAGTGAGCGAGTGTTACCTACTTAAACTGTTTTTCTGACTTAATAAGAATTTTTCATCTACAGCAAGCCATTTTAAAATATTGTCTATACACAAACAGTCACTCTGAATAATAGGTCTGCACACAGTAAATGTCACCTCTCTAAATCACACAAGACCTCGGCAGCACAGCAGAGGAGGCTCCATAACAGTTTAAACTTCAGCCTCCCATTTATTATGGATGTGTTTATAAATCTCAGAGGGCAATGTTCCACCTCCTGGGAAATCCAAAACAGTGCAGTTGTTTGTCAGGGTACCTTGTCCAGGATGCTGAAGTCCTGGCCATCTTTTTTACATCCGGAACCCATTTGGATACAAAGTGGGTTGGCCAAGGTTGTTGTCAAAGATGCATTTTCTCATCTTTAATAATGAGAAAACTCCAGCTCAGAAAAACTATGTGAGGCTTTGAAACCTGGAGTTTTGAGAACAGATGTAAGAGCTTTTTTTTTTTTTTTGTCCTTTTACCTTGAATAAATGATCTCTACAAAAGTGCTTTGAGTTTCTCACATGAGGGAAGCAAAAGATAGCTTACACAGCAATGGCATTGAAAAACTCCTTAGCCACTCTCATCTGTCATGGTTAGTATGAATACTTTAACATTAAGTGGAGAAAAGGAGAATCCATCAATAGTTAATAACTGACCTTAAGATGGGAATTCAAAGTTCACCACAATTACACCCAAGTGTCAGAGAACACACAAGGGGCACTATCAATATATTTGACTACAAGAGCCTGGGATGGCAAATTTAAATACCATCAGAGAAAGAACTGGACATTATTTTTAATGAGAAAATATTGTTACCATGTCCAGCAACCCATATTCAGAACCAAAATTCTTGGTTAGGAATGATTGTGAAAGGTACACATAATATAAAAGAGCAAGTAAGAGTCAAGCTGAAATTTTTTCATGTGGCTGGGTTGGAAACAAGATGTTTATCACATTCAGAGGAAGACTGTATTTTAGAGGTGGAAATAAGAGTAGGCAAAATATTAAAAGAAAATATGCATGTTCAGAGATGCTTAACATGGATCTTCATCAAGAAAATGCACATTAAAACCGCAATGAGACATCACTACACGAGAATGACTAATATAAAAAGACTGATGATACCAAAGGCAGAACAACTGGAATTCTTTCATGTTTCCAGTAGGAAGGTAAAATTGTACAACCACTGTGGAGAACTATTTGTCAGTTTCTTATAAAGTTAAATTCACACATGAGACTTCATTTCAGAAATGAAAGCATATGCTCATAAAAAGACTTGTACAAGAGTGTTCATAGCTGCTTTACTCATAATAGCAAATAATTGGAAAAGATCCAAATGTCCATCAAAGGGATACATTGTGGTATCTTTATAAAATGGAATACTACTCAGCTATACAAAGGAATGAATTGCTGATGGTTGCAATGACGCAGGAGACTCTCATAAAAACGATGTTGAGCAAAATAAGCTAAACACAAAAGAACACATACTATATCATCCCATTTATATGAAGTCAAAGAACTGACAAAATTGGTCAATGGAATTAGAAATCAGAACAGTGTTCCCTTCTTGGAGGGAGGGAGACAAAAGAAAGAGACACAAAGAACTCTCCAGGGAGATAGTGATGCTCTTTAGCTTGATTGGTATTGGTTACATGGGTTTATACACATATTAAAACTGAAGATTTAAAGTTCTACTCATTTCAATATATGTAATTATATCTTAATTTTTAAGAAACTTACATGGATTAAGAAATATCTTCCTGGTGTTCACTGTTACAAAGCCTTGCTTCTCAAATTACGGTCAATAGGACAGCAGCAGCAGCAGCACCTGAAATGCTGCTAGAAATGCTGAATCTCAGCCCCAGCCAAACTTATAGGGTTAGAATCTGCAATTTAATGAGAATCCCACAAGATCCACATGCACACAGAAGTCTGTGAAGAATTCTTATAATAGTTTCTTGCTTTTTAAGAAAACCACAACATTCATTCATACTATTCCCTTTTGGGGGAATAGTGGTCTTACGGTTGCTGTCAATCAAAGTGCATTGCCCATCCCTCCTTTGACCAAGAAGTGGGAATAGCCTGAAGCTAACTGAAGCCAACCAGTCTCTATGCCTTGACATTATCCTTCATTGGAGAGAGGCAACCACAATAAACAGCTGAAGCTCATTCATTCAAGTTTGGTGGCAGATGAAACTGTTCCATGGTTCTTTCCCATCTGCCTTAGATTTTATCTTTTGTTGGGTCTAGCTGTCAGTTACTGCCCTGAACTCTATGACCTACCTGGTTTCCTTCCAATAAATTCACTATTGGTTAAGTTAGCCAGGTTTAGTTTCTGTTGTTTGCAACCAAAATCCCTGATACTATTCTGTATTGGCTCATCCACATACTTAAGGGGTCTAAAAGTTTTTCAACATTGGTAAAAGGTCTTGTCGTGCATCTTGTTTTCTTAAAACCTGGAGAAAACCAATTTATGTGTCACTACTGGTCAATCTACTCCCATGCCATCCAGGCCATCACTATAACCCACAAAAGCCTTGAGTTCCCAGGAGGTCCATGCACATAAAACAATTACACTCAGTTAAGTCCACTCACTTTCCCTCTTCTCTGTATTTCATTATGCATACAACAATGACAAGTGGGGAAATCAGTAGAAACCCTTGAAAAGTCAACTGCCAAGTGGTAAAATTAACTTGGAATCCATAAGCTGGCGAACTGTTATCTGCATGTCCAGTCAACATTTTAAAACAGTACTTCTGAAGAGAAAACAGCATTGGTTAGATATCTAGGAATGAAAATTAGTCTCTAAGACTGACCACTAAGTGCTTTAAGTCCACAGATGACTTTCTATTTCTTTCTTGCACACATAGACATTATAAGCACCTTTATGTTTAAAAAATTAAACAATCACTTACAATCATTGGCAGATACTAACATAATCCCTCTATTTTTTAATACAAAGAAATTAGTTATGGTAAATGGATTCCATTGGTTTCTACTTCAAATATAGCTGATATAAAAAGAATTGCTAGACTTTTTGATTTGCTGATTTTCAATTAAAGATGGATTTCTTGCTAAGTTCATGTAAAATATAAACACACAGCGTAAATGCTTTTCTTTTCAGTTTTAGTGCTGTCTACAAATGGGAATGATTTTCAATGTGAAATAGGCTTCTAAATGAGCACAGTGGTAAAATTCAATGGCCGAGGTCCTCTTCCTTGATTTTTAAGGAGGAGTTAAAATTGGATGGGACTCAACCATCCACCATCACAACCATAGTTACAAAATGAAAATACATTATTTCTGTACAATGGTCTTTTCAAGGAGTGGGTAGCAAAGATTTTAAATAAAAGTGAAAGGATTACAGAGCAGAAACTACCAGATGCCTATCCAGAATCCATTATCCATTTCTTCTTTAAATAGTAGAATCCTGATTTATTCTGGGCTACAATATATCCAATTAAAATATTTCATTTTCCAACTTCCTTCACAATGACTGATGTCAATGGAATATAAACAGAAGTCATTGGGAAGAGATTTGTAGAAATCTCCTTAAAGGTCTGATCAAGTACTTGGTTCACACTTTTGTGTCCAGCCTCCATTTCTCCTTCTGTGCAGAACTTAGATGTGATGGCTCAAACACCAACTTTCATCTTAAATAAGGAAATGTCTTTGAGGGAAGAAGCCCTTTGAGAACTACCGGGCCTGCACAGAGATATGAATCCCTCTTCTGTTTGGGACTCTTCTGCTTTGTGAAGCTGAACCTGATTCTAAGTCATACAGGTGGATAAAAGTAAATGATTATTTAGAAATATTTGCAAGTCTTTAACATTTCTCTATTTCAAGTCTCCTGGTTTGGGGATTTGGACCTTAGAATCATAAAATATTATTGCTGAAGGAAGCATTAGAGAACATCTAGCAAAATTCTTCATATTATAAGTAAGAAAAGGCCCAGAGAGTTTTCCAAGAAGTTATCAAATAGCCATTATTATCAGCATTTATCAAGTACACATTATTATATCTGTCAATGTGAAACTTTCCAGTTCTCAGGAGGTCAGTCTTCTTTCCAGGATACCTCGTGTGCCTCTCAATGTATTGCCTTTCCTTGTTTAAATCTATAAAGAACCGTAGATCCAATACATACTTTAATAATAAAAATACTAGGAGAGCTTATCTTTTTAAGCTCTGCCATACCTCCCATAATAAATATGGGCTGACAGAGAGTCAATGATCATTTTGATTCCATTCAAGCATGTGTGCGTGTATGTGTGTGTGTGTTTCAAGGAGAGATAGTGGCAGTGTGAAAGCCATTTTTAGAGAAAGCATCTCAAACTGCTGAAGGAGAATGATGCCTGACAAGCATTTCTTTTATTGAATAATCCAGTTTACAAATGCTTCCAGACAGACTGAGGGGACTTGACTAGGTTAAAAATATGACAACCACAATCAAAGCCCAGACAGAAAATGTGCTGTGAATCATAAAGTTAGGGCTGAGAAAGTTTCTCCTCAGTGAACTTATCCATTTTAGTAGATTCCCTGGTCTAGATATGTAACAGTTCTCCTCTATAGAAAAATCCCATCTAGGAAAACAGGAAAGTGTTGAATTGCTCTAAGTACTTTGCAAGATCTGCTACTTGTGTGTGTTTGAAGGAATCTGAAACAATGTGGCCTGGGTACAGACTGACAGCTAAAAATAAATCAAGAAAGCAGTTGGGGGAAAGGCACTTGAGTAGCCAACTTGCCTATTTCATAGATCCTTACAGAGAATATAGGCATGCTGGGGCATTTTTGTCTTAGCAATTACTACTGAGATTTTCCATTGCAGTGCTCCGTGGGGATCAGCTGAAAAGGTTAATGGCATCTATCAGATTTACAGGGTACAACAAGGAAGAGGGCACATTCCCTCGGTGCAAGGTGTAATGTCACCTATGTGGGCTGAGCAGTCCACATTCATTACCATTCATTGGCCAAATGGCCTGGGTTTTAACCAGCCTTGGAATGTAATCTGTCAACAGTTGAGCATTCATAGAAAGAAAAGGAACAAGGGAGAGTCAAATAGAGAAGACAGCAGAATTGGCTTAATGAGCTGTCAGCTGATCGGCCTTCTGAGAAAGTTAAGACAGATCTGTGCTTGTGATGAAAACTTGAGACAGTGTAAGACAGGGCAAAAATAAATATACAGACACCTGTAATGCAACTCTCTTAAAAATAACTTCATTAACACACCCAAAAGCATCCTACTGCAGTTCTGTGTAAAGCTGTTGTTTCTCATCAACTCATTCCTATACAGAGTTTTCAAAAAACTGTTCAGATTCCTGTAAACATGTGACTATAATTGGCTCTCCAATTTCACAGCTTATCAAAGGCAGAAAGGGGAGCTCACCAACATTTCAAAGACAATAAGCACATTTGATGCAATGGTCTGAGGCTCTCCAATGTTTTTAAACTGTGATTGGATAAACAGATGGTTATATTTTCTAGGAAGCTTAAAACAGAAGCTGAGCTAATACAAAACTGCTCAGCCCTTACACAGGGCAAATCCATTCTGTCGCCTCTTTTTCCCCCAGATCACAACCCATCAGAGGAAGGATTTAGCTTCACCAAGAGATATTTACCAGGAAGCTTTCTGCAGAAGAG
Organism: Dasypus novemcinctus; assembly: GCF_030445035.2. Taxonomy (NCBI): domain Eukaryota; kingdom Metazoa; phylum Chordata; class Mammalia; order Cingulata; family Dasypodidae; genus Dasypus; species Dasypus novemcinctus. The sequence goes on along the minus strand of NC_080689.1, from coordinate 56,243,782 downwards.
AAGGGCATGCTTTGTTAAACCAGATGCATTTTATTTTTCCTGGAACCAAGATTTATGAAAGCAGTATGCTCATATTTCTCCATATGCAGTAATTGGAACTCATTATGCTAATTGTATTTCCATTATCACTAATTAACAATCAGAGTGACCTGGCCCACAGTCTAATTTGTCTTTAATCTGTTTTTGCATAGGGAGTTTTACCCTGTAATTTCAAGGTGATAATTCTATTCAGTGGAACTTTATGAATTACAGAAGGTAACACTTTTGATACTTGATGCAATCCTCCTGTAACTGTTTGGGATAAAATAGGGAAGCAAATATATTTACCTGCATGCAACCTCTTAGTGATGAGCTAAATGTGTACCTGTGACATCATAAAAGTGTCATTCATGATTCTTGCCCAGATTAAACTTCCAGTTAAAGCAATGAGAGAGAGCTGCCCATACTCAAAATCCAATTCTCAACTTAAACTCTGTAGTACTTGGTCTAAGAAGCGGTTGATGTTTGCTGTCATCAAGAAGGAAAAATGGTGTTTCAAGTGCCTTCTCTCAATTAGTTAGCACCTTACAAATATTTCCATGTGACAAATCTCTTATAAAGAGAGAAACAAGGGAAGCGGACTTGGCCCAGTGGATAGGGCATCCGCCTACCACATGGGAGGTCCAGGGTTCAAACCCCAGGCCTCCTTGACCCGTGTGGAGCTGGCCCATGGGCAGTGCTGATGTGTGCAAGGAGTGCTGTGCCACGTGGGGGTGACCCCATGTAAGGGAGCCCCACGTGCAAGGAGTGTACCCCATAAGGAGAGCCGCCCAATGCAAAAGAAAGTGCAGCTTGCCCAGGAATGGTGCCACCCACATGGAGAGACACAACAAGATGATGCAACAAAAAGAAACACAGATTCCTGCTGCTGCTGATAAGGATAGAAGTGGTCACAGAAGAACACACAGCAAATGGACACAGAGAGCAGACAACTGGGGGACGGGGGAAGGGGAGAGAAATAAATTTAAAAAAATAAATCTTTAAAAAAAAGAGAGAAATGACAGATTTGGATCATCAAGAAAGCTTCTTTTCATAAAAATGAGTTATCGAAAAGAGAGTTGAAACACTTGAGTGATATTTTCTTTCAGAAGATATGTTTACTATTTGTTCAGGTAATTGATAGTGGTAGAATGGTATAGGGGGATGTCTCCCTTGGATTAGGAGCCCAAGGTTCTGAGTTCAAGTCCAATTAAATACTTAATAACCCTCCTCTCTGAATTTTTGTTTCCTCATCTTTAACATTGATTTAATAGTCAATGTAAATCATTGAGGCAGCATAAAGTAGTGTTAAGAGTGAGTGCTTGGGAATCAGACTGAGTTTAAATTTAGTTTCCACCATATATTGGCCTATGATCATAGAGAAGTCTCAGCTTCCTTATCTTAAAAAAATGTCATCATTATAACAAATACTACCCCATAGAGATATTTTGAGATTAAACTAAATAAAGATTAATGGCTATAAAATGCTTTGCCCAGCCCTGGACACATGGTAAGCATGTGAAAAAGGCTAGCACAGATGTGGGAAAGGTAAACAAGAAAAACTTCCCCAGGGATAAGGTTGTGACTGTTCTGCAAATCAGTAATTTGTGTTTCATTCTGAGGGTTGGAATGAATATTATCACCCTTACCATTGTGAAGAAAAGACCACTAGGGAAGACGGTGAATAATATTGGGAAATAGAGGGATAGCAGAAGGAAATTACTAAGAAAACTGAACATAACAAATTGATTTGAGAAAATATGCCCGTATATATTTTGTTGCCAACAAATGTTGGCAATTTCAAATGGCAAGCACATGATGTACCTTCTTAAAGGCTGACTGCTAATCTAAGTTTAATACCTAAAATTATCTCTTGTCCTATGTGTTCCATCAAATCCAGTTTCTTAGTCTAATTTTTCTAGTATCCTTTTGTGTTTCTTTGAGAATGCCTCCAATATCAGCAACTTTGAGCTCTGTTTGTAAAAATTAAGCCTTTCTGTGATATCCTTCCCAACAGCTATCCAACCCTCTGCCAATATTTGAGAAGCAGGTGGACCTCTGTGTACCTTCTTCCATAGTATGCATAGCTTTCACGTTCTTGGGAAACCCTGTTTCTTAGTTTGGCCCCTTCTGTTGGGTGGGAAGATTTTCCTGAAACTCCAAGGGTCAGTTACAATTGTAGCTCTATATAGAACATCCTGTTTTCCCCCTAAAGAAATTATTTGGTTTTCCTTGTCCATGATATAAATCATAGGATATCACCTAATCAACAAAATAATCTTAATCAATGCTTCACCGTCTGGCTTTTCACAATTCCAACTCCCCGTTGATGTTTTCCATCTTCCCTTCTGTTAGAACAGATGGTGCATGTTCTAGTCTCTTTATTATCTTTTTCTGACCATAGCATTCTGTCCAAAGATCATTGTGTGAAACTTCCCATGCTGTCAGTCACAGAGGTCCTGTCCTGCCTGTTATACATCAGGATGGTTCAAGCAACCTCTGCCCATGACTATCTTTTGCTAAACACAAGCTTTTTTCCAGAGGAAATACATAAGTATATTATGATATTAAAATTATAAAGTTAAATGTTTAATATATTGTTAATTAATTACTTGTGGCTAGTCTGAAATTATTTTATAACACAACCACTTTAGTCTTCACTTATCGAGTGGGAGCTTCCTTCTCCTGGTAAAAGCAGAGTCCAACTGGGATCTTGTCCATATGGCATGATGCTTTCTTACAAGGAGTGTTTGCCATCAGCAGCCACCAAAAATTGCCACATCTCCTTTCCTATTATAAGAAAGGACGTTCCATGATGAAAAAGCTGTGCCATTATATTTTTCTCACATACAGCATCACAGTTTAATTATATTAATCTTCCTGGAGAACTGCTTTCCATTTATCATTCTGTGTGAGCCCTACTGCACATCTTAAAAAAAAAAAGAAAAAGAAAGACTGTAAAATAACTGACATATCTGAACATCAGTGGCACTGTGGCTTGAAAAGAAGACAATCGGGAGTCAATTAAATTTGTGGATCATTTTAAACAGTGATAACCAAACCTATTCTTTTCCTGCTCCATGTGCGTACATGCATGGGTGTGCACATCTAAAATTATCAGCACCAAATTCACTGCAGGATAGCACTACCTGCTCTACAGAGACCACTTTAAAAATCATATCCCAAAACAAGTTGGTTTCTGGGACTTTAGTCTAATCTCCCTAGAACACAAAATCACATAATGTAACAGAAATATAGAGTTAAAAGAAAGCACTGGTGCATAAGTTCCAAAAAACACATTTCAGTTACTAAATAGATATGCTAACTTAGCACGATTTTTCTGTGGTGTCTGACAGAACTGAAAATCACAATACAGAAAGATTTTATCATAAAGGATTTTCAATTTTTTGCTGAGGAAAATAGATCTGCAAATATTCTCTTTATCCCTAATGACTATAGAATGTAAATAATCTTGTCATAACCATATGTTATCTCTGGATGTGGTGTATTTCCTTCTAGGTAATTTCCTTTACTTTTTTTCTTGGGCCAGCAAGCATAAAACATGCCTGGGATAGTTGGTCCCCTTGTTAAAATGGGAGCCCAGTCAACTCAAAGCCTTACTATGTGGATGTAACAGCCACATTGCCTTGCCAGAATAGAGTATCCCATGTTTCCAGATTGACTGCATGTAAAAGATTTCCTGCAGGATATATAATTCACATTTCAATCTTAAAGCATCTTCCAAACCACAAACAAAAGTTGTAATCATTAGGCTATGACTAAAGCTTCCCATTTCCCACTTAGTTGTATGACCATAGCTAAGTAACCTAAGAAAAAATAACCAGTGTTTTTTTGTTTATTTCCTCTGGAAATGTAGGCCAATTCCATAAAATGCAAATTTCACCGAATACTGTATCCATAGAAGCTAAAGTGGCTAATTCCTTCTCTGAGCCTTAGCAAAGACTTTATATAATTCCTATTTTACTCTTAAGGTCCCAGGCTTTGAGGCACTTTCAGGAACTCCTTTTCTAATCAGGAAGATGAATGGAAATGTTTCATTCGGCAATTGCTGATTGCATTCCCATTAATATTTGCATAGTGTCTGATGATTTGCATTTGGGGGCAGCCAAAAGATCTAAGAATCATTTCCTTACAAAACCATTTTCTTCATGATAAGGTTTCCCCCAAGCATGGCTGAAGAACATGAGTCTGACTGGATTTCTGAAACTGTTTGAAAAAACTTCTTCCAGATTGAACAATACATATCAGGATTTAATAAAGCATCTAATGTGCACAAATTTCTCAAGCTAAGCACAAGAAAACCCCCCAAATCTTCCCTTTTTCCTGCTCTTCCCAACTCCTGAAGAGAGCCTATCCTGCCCTAACTCTATGATCTCACACAAGACCTCTTTCAAGAGGTGTTTATTGTCCATTTCTTCATTTTATACACACCACAAAGTTTTTATATATGTTCTCTCCTTACTATGGTTTAATTACAGTTTTTTTATATTCCTCTCAGTCCCCTTCTTACTCCAAGTAGAATGAAAGACTTAATTAATTTAGCCAAGACCTCAAAAGTTTCTTTAGAAATGGTCCAGGTTGATTATATAATTTCAGAACTTTTATACTTTTCATGATTTTATTATCCCAGGGGAAAAGCAAAATTCACTTAAGTAATTTAGCCAGCACCTCTATTTTTCCAAATCCTGGAAAGAGTCCTAATGTTTTGTTTAATATATCTTATTGGAATCTTGTTTTCTGGGAAGGTTTCCTTCTCTCTCTGCCATGCGCATTGCCTATGAAACCTGAGTCTTTGATTTGAAAAGAGGAAATATGTTAGGGTATTAATGCAAGTCTCATGGAATGCTGTGTGATGTGTTTCTAAACAGAGTGGTTGGTTTCAATTTCTCTTGGATTAGTTGGTGCTCACCTATTTGCACCTAGCGAATGTAGGTGTTCATTCATTCACCCATTAACTAATTTGATATTTATGAAATAAGACTCTATGTGCTTTTAGACTATGGAATGACTAAAATACAGTTATTTCCCCTAAGGATCGCATAGTCCAGATAAGAAGATCACACCTAAACAACTAAATATTAGATTATTAGAACAGGGATTTTCTCAGTTTTAATAACAGGGGTCACAATGCTTAGAAATACCTAGCAGGTCAAGATGCTCAGTGGATATTTGCTGAATGAACCAGTGACTAATTGGGAACGAAAATGGCAGAGATTGAATCTATCTTTTCACTGTTATATGCCCATAACCTAGAATAGAACCTAGTTCATAAAAAGAATTCAGTAAATATTTAGTACTAGAAACATGACTGGCATGTAACTGATGTATGATGATAATAAAAGATAAACATATTAAGTATATTATAAAAGAAAATACATTGGAACTTAGTATATGCTAGTACATGCCTAAAGAAACTCATTTAATCTTTGTAACAGTCCTATGAGATATGAAATGTAACTATCCCCATTTTCAGATGAGGAAAAGTTAAGAAACTCATACATGACATACAACTAATATTTGTGGAGACGAGATTTGAAAACAAAAGGTCTTCTTCAAGAACACATCCTCCTAAATACTTCACTATCCCATCCATTGCATGTTTGCTCAATTGATTTGGACTCAATGGTAGCCAGACTTTTGAGAGTCTTGAATAAGGTGAAAAGGTCTGAATGTTATTGTCTGTTTCTCCCTATTTTTATGGATCCTGCTATCAAATTTCTCCAGCACTTCACAGTTTTAACATGTCACTTCTCTGAAACCTCCCTGTAGTTACTGAAAATTTTTGAAATGTATTTTAGAAGGAAGACACCAGTTATGGTTTGTAAGAGATATTGAAGAAGGAAAAAACTAAAAATGAGAGCAAATAAGAGCCTAGATAGAGGAATAACTCAATTACCAAGACTTCCCTGAACCAAGATGATGGCTGTAGGATTGGAATTAGTGTGCTCAGTGCGAGAGACTGTAAAAATGGACATTGCTTAGCTATGGATTGTGAAGAAGGAAAGATCATGCCAATGTTTTAAGCACTGGTGATTAAGGGGTCAGAGGTTCTATTGACTGAAATTCAAAAGCAGACATAACAAACTGCCACCTGTGAGTATAATCAAGTTCACTACCTATTTTGTAAATAAAGTTTTATTAGGACACAGCCATGTCCACTGGCTTATGTATTTTCTATGGCTTCTTTCCCCTTACAAGAGCAGGGTTGAGTAGTTAGACAAAGAACATACCAACCCAAGCCTCCAAAGTCAACCTACTCAATAGTAATGGTTAAATTTCCAATAGTCTACTGGACACATCCTCTTAAGAACAATCCCAGATCTGTTCTTAAAAGGACGCAAGTATGTTTCTAAATGTTCAATTAATTAATCAATGTTGCTGAACTCTGAAACTGATATAGAGGCTCTTTCAAAACTAATCCCCTGATACATAAATTATGCATACATTGGGTCTGACCTAGCCAGAGTCCCAAGGCATTCACCTATAATTGAATCAATTTAGTTCATTAAAACGCAAAAATATTTAATACTGTTCTTAAGACTAAATGGGCAGTGATAAAATGAATGGAGGCCAGAGTGGTACTTTGAGGGAAAGAATAAAGATAAAGTAGATGTTATAACCTAACTAAAAAGTGGCCAGGCACAGGAATTCCACCAAATAGAGCCCATTTCCCTTCGTCTACCATAATCTCAGGTTTCTTCTCCTTTCTCTTTTACCCATCTTCTAAGGCCACGTTCCAATACCACTTCCTCCCCTGAATGAGGTGGAGTGAAAAAAGTACCTCTATGAGACCACATTCTGGCCTTTTTAAAATCACTTTCTGGGAGATCCTACTTGTTACATCACTTCGCTTACTTGCCATTAGTTGTTTTTTCCTTTCTATGGTGATAATTCTCAACCACAAACATCAGGGCGAAGCCTACACTATTTCCAGAGACTATATTCAGGATTAAAACTTTGTTTCTAAGACTTTAGCTTCATATTGAAATCTCACTGCTCTGACTTCTTTTCAAATACCAGAAGTACATTAATATCGTATTAAGTAATTTTGATTCTCTAATTCTCTAAGCCACTGAAAATTGGAGCTTTGCTATAACCTTTAATTTTTTTTTTTTGCCTATAGATAGCTATAATGTTTTGAGAAATTTTATAATAGAATTCTTTCATAAGGAATATAGCACAGACCTGGTTGTTACTTGAGGAAACATCCACTTTCCCCCAAGAATTATTTTTAACATTATTATTTTTAATGCCAAGATCTGCATCTGCTATAAAACGCAATTTCTTAACTGAAAATGTTTTGGAAAGCATGTTCCTAAAGTTCTTTATGCTTTCTGATCTACTTAACAAAATGTAAGGGTTTTTCAAAAATCCCATTCTAGTTTATTGAATACAGACTTATTTTTCAATATAGATAATTAATGCCATCTGCTTTGTTTCCAGACCAAATGATGCATATGTTGAGACAATTTTCCCCTCTGGAATTAGGGTTTTAAAATAAGGTGTCTTTCAAAAAGGGGCTGCATGATTGGATTTATTTTGGAGTTTTAAATGCCCAGTGTTTATGGATGTTAGCTCACATTTATTAGGAAGATTTCATCAATTATGTAATGGATTGCTAAATGTCACTATTATACTTTACTCCCGAAGTAACTACAGGCTACATGCTTAGGAAAATATCATATAATTATAAAGTAATTCTGTGTTCTAGCAGATTACTTAGTAATTATACTTAATACTGTAGTTCCAATAGTGATTACTATGAAAGCTCATTATAAAAGGTAGAAATAGTCACATATGTATTCTTAATTATATCTGCCACAATAGAAGTTAATGTTAATTGAAGTGATTTATAGTTATTATGGTAACTCAATTAAAAGTATATACTAGTAGTGATAACCAACCTTCAAAAGAACAAAGTGTCAAATGAGCACCAGAGAACTTACAGGAGAGTCATTCAATCTAATTCTCTTTGGCTTTCTGTACTTAAGAAGTTCTTACAACTTTCTATTCCTAAAGCTTATTTATCTTTATCTCTCCAGCACCTAGACAGGGCCTGGCATCTAGAAGTACTCCATTAAAAAAAATTGTACTAAAAAATTGAATAACTAATTTATCATTCTTATTATGATTCATCTAAAGTTAGTGAATGTAAGTTTCTAAATTGATGCCTCTTAATATTTTGGAATCACTCATGCTTTAGAATATAATATAAAAACTCTGGCTTTTCCTCAGTGAAATGCATGTAAACACAAAGACTTTCAAATGCTTTCAGGACTTCTAAAGTGCATTCATTGACCTCAAGTTAACAACAATATTCTAGAGAACAGTAGCATTTTATATTCCTTAACTATCTACCACCAGAAGGTTGGTACATTCCCAAAGGAAGTATATGGAAAATTAAGTCATGATTTCACTGATCATTTATTTTGCTTCACAATCACTTTTAAATTGCCCAGCAAAGGAAATTACGCAAAGTTTATCCCTTCAACAGGAGGTGACAAACAGCATATTTTTTAAAAAAACACACACACATATATATTTCATTCAAATGACAAATATGAGATGTAACATTGCTAGTTCACAGAAAATATTTGACTCTACTGCTGAAACCTTATTGATCATACATTCCTAAATGCAGATAGCTGTAAGGTGTCTCTAATGGTAAGCCATCACCAAAACAATGGCTGCTATAGGATGCCCGTGGAGGGGACAGTTATGGCTCACAGATCAGATGGATACTGGAGGTCTCAGACAGAAGCTCTGCCTTTGAAAATGTTATTAATTCACCAAAGAAATAACAAAAATGCTCAAGAATTACCACAGAGTAATATCAAAGCACACCACCATAAATGCTACTGGAATCCAGAGAACAGGCATGACAGTGGGAGCAGTTGATAAAACCTTCAGAGTAAAGATGGCAAAGAAATATATTCTACTTTATATTCCCCAGCTTTGTTTCTTTGCAGACATTCGAATATGAATAATGATGGACAGGAATGAAATTATTAAGATCCAAAAGGTCTTATTCAGAGCTGAGGTACAAAAGCCTAAGAGAAAAGTCTAAAAAGATAAGAGGTATGAAGAAAGTATATATTTTAGAATTTCTCTAGGGGCTCAAGGAAGTTTTTGTGACCTTTCACCATATCTGTGGCCTAAATACAAGTTCTTACTGCATCAACCTAGAACAGAAATCACCACTCATTTTATTATTTCAACAGGAGATTAATACCCAGCCCCTTTTTCTCAGTATCACAGAACATTTCCTGCATCTTTCCTAATCTACATAATCACTTGTCAAGATGAGTGATTTCTATCCACTTGTCAGTGTTGCTGTTTCGTTGTTTTTTTTAACATACCTGTGAAATTGGTTTAACATATTTTAACTGACATTCTCTTCTACACAACTGGACATCATGGAGAGATAAATTTGATAGTCATTTCCCCCTCGCCCCACTTCCCAAATGAGTTCAGTGCTTGCAAAATGAGCTGAATTTCTCTGGAGAATTAAATGATTACATTCATGCCTCACAGACACTGGTGCTACCTGAATACACAGCTGTCCTAACTTGAACTCTTTATCCAACCTCAGAAATTTGTTCTGAAAGGAGAAGAGAAGTCTGTTTCCATTGATGGGTATGCTGCTTAAAGATGTCTCTTCATCCCAAAGTAGAATATTTAATTTTTTTAAAAAGCCAGTTAGAATAGCAAATAATATTAATAAAATTAATATCAAAGAATTAGAGAAAAGAATTGACGTGAGCAAATTCTCTTAAAAACATTTCTGGTCATCTCTTGACCCAGTGGTAAATGAATATCATAAGGCTCTGGGTTAAAAGTCAAACCCATTGGTACCAGCTCAGCATTTGACAATGAGGGAGATTTATGAATTATGGTCATAGACACTTAGCATTGGAATTGTCAACCAAGTTTAAATACAATTCTCTTTCTCCTATCTTTTTTTCTCATTTTGGAACCCTTAAGGAATATTTTTTCTGTTCTGGTTCTAATTGCATATTTTGATATATTCACATCAAATTCCCTAGGGCTTGAAGAATGTATGTAAAATTGTTCAAATGTTAACAATGTTTTAAAAAGCAAAGTATCTCCATATGGGGGAAAAGTCAACTTGTAGAAGCAACCATTCTTTACTTGCTCCTCTACCAAGATAGAGTCACTTTCTTCCCCAAACATAGCCTCCTCCCTGACCCTGAGACATAGAAACATTTAAAGAGGTCCAGGAAAAAAAGAAACAACAACCAAAAAACATGAAAATAGTTCCTCATTTTCTACTGGGTAGAAACCAAATGTTTGGCTTTTGGCGGGTCCTAGAGTTAGACAGTGTTTTCTAAAGCTGGCCCAAGGAGCTACACCTAATTTGCAAGTAGATGAAAAAGATTTTCTGTTTGTTTTTAGATTAACTTCAAGTTAAAGTAGTCATTTCTTGAAAAAAAAAAAATCTTTCTCATTCTCTCTTGAGCACTGACTCAATATTTCCTATCAAAATCATTTGCATGTGTGAGAAGTTTCCTGAATTCATTCATTCAATTAATATTTATTAGCACTTAGATGGTGTTAGGCAGTGTCTTGGGAACTGGAGCTTAGTCAGGAACAAGAGATATGGCCGAGTCTGAGGAGGACAAGACCATCTGAAATACGTGCCTGACTCATTGGCACCCCTCAAGAACCCATCATCTTGGTTTCCAAAGTGAAAGAAGACAAGTTCCTGGGTCCTACTGTCTGGCGTAACAGTTTGCATACACTAAGGAGACTGTGTCTTATTCTAAGGAGTGTCAGAGAAAATGACTTTGTTGCATGCCTTCCTTTACAGAAAAAAGCCTTAGAAACACATTAAAAGCTTTTTTTCTGACCTGGTCAACCCTAATATATATATATATATATATATATATATGTAAAATAAATTTAAATACTACTCTGACATGGTTCAAAACGAAATATATATATACATGTATATATATATATGTATATATATATGATGTATATGAAGTTATTTAATAAAGTGCTTCCCTTATATAGTAAGTCCAACTAGAGCCTCCCTATCCACCCAAAGTATGCCATCCCTCCTCCACACTGTAAGCACTATCATTGTATATCCTTTAGAGATTCTTTTTTTTTATTCCCCCGCCTTGTGGCTTTTTGCGTGGTCTGCTCTCTGTGTCTATTTGCTGTGCATTCTTCTGTGTCTGTATTTATTTATTTTATTTCCCCTCCCCCCTTGCAGCTTGCTTGCTGTCTACTCTCTGTGTCCATTTGCTGTGCACTCTTCTGTCTTTTTTCACTTGTCTCCCTTTTTTGTTGTGTCACCTTGCTGAGTCAGCTCTCCGCAGTGCTTGCAGGCCGAGAGGTACTCCGCAGCATGCGGGCGAGCCTGCCTTCACAAGGAGGCCCCAGGACGTGAACCCAGGGCCTCCCATATGGTAGATGGGAGCCCAACTGATTGAGCCACAGCCGCTTCCCTAGAGGTTCTTAATGTACAAGTGAACACAATATAATTTTATTTTTTCTACCTTAACTTTTTGTTTGGTTTTGATTTTCTCAGAAAAGAATTAACAGCTTTGCATACTCTTCTACTTTTTACACTTAGCAATAAATCTTGCTACATAGAATATTGCTTAATTCTTTTTTAAAAGCTGCATAGTGAGTCATATGGATGTACCATAAATAATATCTGTCCAACTCCTATAGATGGGCTTTTAGGTTTTTCCTAGTCTTTTGCTATTAAAAAATCACTAAGATAAATAAACCTGTATTATGTCATTTCTTATGGGTGTAAGTATATCTGTACGATAGATTCCCATAAGTGGAATTTCTGGGTCAATGAGTGCATTCATTTGTGATTTTGATAGATATTGATAAATTATCCTCCATATGGTTATATCAGTTTACATACATACCACCCCCATTGCCTGTTTCTTTACAAACTTTCAAAGAGTATGTTGTCTACGTTTTAGATTTTTGTCATTCTGATGAGTGAGAATATAACGACAGCATACTTTTTAATGTGCATTTTTTTCTTTTTATGAGAGGCTAAATATATCTTCATTTGCTTAGGAGGTATTTATGTTTCTTTGTTGAACTTTCTGTTCATATCTTTTTCCCATTTTTTACTGGGTACATGAACATTCTTTTAATTTCTAGTTTTTAAAATTAGGAAAATTAGCCCTCATTTGGTCCTTTGAGTTGCAGGGGTATTTTTTCTATGTTGGTCATTTGTCTTTCAACCCCATTTTTTTTTTCTGCCCTAGATAAATTTCTTTGTGTATTATATCATCAAAATTATTAATCTCTTTTATGGCTTTGGATTTTGAGTCACAATTAGAAATGCTTCTTCAACTTTAAGATTGCAATGGAATTTCCCCATATTTCTCTCTCAAACTTCTAAGACAATCTCACTATCTTTGGTCTCATCACAAAAATACAGAACTTTGGAACACAGAATGGCTATGTAACAAAGAGAGCTTTATTTTGTTTACTTAATTTCTTTATTTAGTGTTTTCTGAACCAGCTAAAAGTCTGTAATAAATAACTTTAGACATGTTCCCAGAAGATATAAGCAATTTAAAAATCAAACAGAATTGTGTCTGCCATGATTAAGCACTCAATAAATATTTGGTGAAAAAGTGAAAAAAGGAATGAATAATTCAATAAAAAAGATTCACTATCGAAATCTATTTTAAATTGAGCTTTCTCACCAAAAAGAGATATACTTAATTTGTTCTAATAAAATCTTGGCAGACAGTTTTTCTCTCAACCAGTGTTAGCCTTTAGGGTTTCTACATGTCACCCCTGCCCCCTTGCATGTCCACTGTGATGGATGATACTCCCATTTGGCCATGCTCTCTTTGATGTGATGTATCCTGCTACATCCAATGAAAAGTTTTCAAATTCCTGAGGAGATGGGTGCAGCAGTGGTATGGAGGAAGATGTTAGGTAAGAAATAAAACAAAACCAACAACAGTTAGGATGGTGGAGTGATTCAGGGTGTTGGCAATCAGAGAAGGGTTACCAAACTTTCACTATCTCTGCATTGACAGGGACATGGTAAACTGCATGCCTTCCTGGAGGAATATAGGTCAACCCTGTTAGCCAAGAGCCAATATCATAAATTCCCACTCAAATGTCCATGAGAAAGAGCCAAAAGGATTTGATAGTCATAAGATTTGATCTTCAAAAGTTCAGATCTGGTTGGAAAACTATAATAAACATGAAGCAATGAGAAAGGTGTAGGAAAAACAAATATATACATAAATATTTTTTTAAAGGGGGCAGGCCACCACCCTTTCATGCAATAAATTATTCATATATTAAGAATCTTACTAAGAGATTGAAAAATAGAGACATCAGCACTGATTTTCACCAAACACTAATAATAGAGCATTGAGATTCATGGTTTCTGTTTGTCCTCTGAGAACAGCCAGTGTCCCTCCAAAGTCTTAAGATTAAAGTATTAGCCAACATTTATTGAGCACTTACTGTGTGTAAGGCACTGCACCAAGCATACTACATACATCAATCTCAAAAGAACTCCATGAAATACTTTCTCTAATTATCCCAATTTCATAAATGAGGAAACAGAAGCAAAGAAGATGCAGAACTTTGAACAATAACTGATCTGATATTTGAAACTAGATCCTTTGCTCTGAAGTCCAAGTTCTTTAGTTACTATCCTTTTTTTACTGGACAGAAGTTGAGGAGTTTTAAACAAGAAGAACAAAGAGGCAGATAGGGGAATGTTCTCCTGATTGCAAGTGTTGTTGTTTTCTTTCCTTTTTTTTTTTCTCATATTCAGCCAAAATTCTGACATATCCCCTACCCACTCTGGTTCAAAAGGCCCTAACATGAAGTGCAAAATAATCATTTCATTATAACAACCTGTAGAACCTGTAGGTCAATTTTCTTGCTGGATTACTCTAAGTATGCACACAATGGTGAGCTATGAAAGAGTGAATGATCTCCCCTCGGGCAGCTGTGAGGAAGCTGCACACCCCAGCCTGGGCTGGGAGGTCACAGAGAGCATGTCCCTGAAAAGCAGAGATGACTGATGGTCCACATGCACAAGAGGCTCTGGAATGCTCTTTTATCTTATGTCACAGTGCTCCCCCAGCCACCCGCCCTCCCATTTCTCCCAAACCTTGTTTCCCATCCTTCATGCTTACAGATTTACTCTTCTTTCTGGCTTTGATTAGACTGCCCCACCGCCAGCCTTCACCCTGCTTTCCTGCCCTCCTAAGTGCCAAAAGAGTTCTGACCTGAGGGAAGCACTCCATCATCATGATGGGAAGTGTCAGGTGCACAAGATAAATGCAAATCTCATGGCACCACTGCCTCATTCAGCCAAGTTTTATGAGACTGAGAAAACTTGGAACCTTATGTTGCAGGGCCATTTGGTTGGCAGGGAGCAGAAGAGACTTTATCCAACACTGCCTGTTGGCAGCTCTGGTGCTAGATTTATACAGAGAGGTGGAGATTGCTTTGGCTATTGAGCCTGCTGCTCTGCCAGCTGGGGGACTCTCAAGTGAAGGAAGAGTAATAGTGTGAACCCTGGGAGGCCACCTAAGTGCTCCCAATGACATCTTTAGGATCTCACCCCAGTTGAGGAGCCAGGCACCAAGGACACTGGCCTCAAGCACAGAGATGAAGCATTTCCCAAATTTTCCGCCACTCTTTGCTGGTGGACACCATGCTATAAAAACTGGCATTCATGGCAGATTTGGAGCTAGAAAAAGAATCCTCTGGTGAGGAGAATCCTCTGTTTGTTTGTTTGCCTTTGTCTGGTGTTTTTCTATTACAGAAGTTGCTCCATCTGCCTCCAAATCTATTATCCTGAGAGGGCATCTGCTCAGGAAGACAAGTTTGACACAGGTTGTATGTGGCATAGTGGTGACAAGCCTGGGTCTGGAGCCACACTGCCTGAGTTGCAATCTAGGCTTCTTCTCTGACCAGCCATGTGTTACCTTGGCAAATTATTTGTCCTCTGCATCCCAGTTCTCTCTCTGTAAAGTAGGCATGATCATAACAAAACTATCTCATAATGTGATTATGCAGATTGAGCCAGTTAAAAAAATAAAGACATGTAAAGGACTTAGAGCAGGGCCTAGGCAATGGGAAGTACTCAAGGAATTTTGGCTACTATTACTTCAGCAAATGCACTTTCCTAATTCTTGCCTGGTTTGGCTTTCCAATTGATGGTAAACAAACTGAAGATCTGTGACTATTAACCAACATATATCTCTGACTGGAGATTTGAACTGAGCACCAGAGAGCACATGTAGTAAGCCAGTTCCAGATTCCAGGCTGTCAGATGGTAGCAGGGCTGAAGAGAAGAAAATACATGTGAGTAGCTCTGTAACTTTTCTGGGGGATGGCCATTGCACAAATGTGCCATCTCCCCTTCACAAGTAGAGTAGACTTATGACTGAAGGTTAAGGAAGTAATTATCCTTTCTGATCCTTGAATATACAACAGTAGCTCAGACCCAGACCAATTCTTTGCAATCAGAGTACAAATCTTTGGGGAGGAAAGTGTAGATACTAAAGAACTGATTTAGCTCAAACCTCTCTATTTGCAAATGAAGAAACTGAGATCCAAAAGGAAAGTGTTCCACGGTTCCATGGCCAGCCAAAGCAAGGACCAATATTAGAGCCCAACCTCCAGACTCCTCATTCGGTGTTCCTGCGGTATTGGACTCTCCAAGTGGCCCTTTCAGGACCTTCCACCACCTTCCAGTGGACTGACTCCCTGTGAACTCACTTGCTTTTCCCTACCAAAATCCTTGGCACAGCCCTTCAGGGTATTTTTCTCTAGTGGCTAAACTGTCCAGGCATTTAGAGCCAAGGATTTATAAGCATTCATAAACTGTAATACACATTTAAAGAAGAGGCTCTTCAATGTTTTATATAAAGTGTTTGGTAATTAGGAGGTTGATTTGGAGAGCCTATTAAAATTTATATATCAGGCACTGACTAGACATTTTGAGGAGCTGTAGAGTAGTATTACCATCATCCCTGTCCTGAACCAGCTTATAACCTAGTTAGCCACAAACCATGGAAGGGCCAGTGGGGCAGGGGGTGCTGGGAAAGGCAATACTTGAGACCTGGGTAGAAGTGGGAGTAGGGAGGCTGTCTCAGTTTGTCAAAGGGTTGCCCATGCAAAGTACCAGAAATGGGTTGGCTTTTACAGTTCTGAGGCCATGAAATGTCCAAATGAAAGCATCAACAGAGATGCTTTCTCATCAAAGTCAGCTACTGGTGATGCTGGTGTCCTGCCACATAGCGATCAGGCATATGGCAGAGCTGGTCTCCTCAGCCTTGAGCTACTCCGTGGGCCCAGCCTCTTGGGGGTTTCATGCTTAAGCTTTCGCTGCTAGCTATCCTTGAATCTCTCTCACATAGCAGGGTCAAAAATGGTGGCTTCCTTTCTCTGTCTCTCTCTCTCTTTCTCTCTCTGGGTCTCCTTTTATATCAGACTCAGCAAGAAGGTAGAGGACCAAGACGGCTCATACCTCATCGAAGTAGTACAATCAAAAGAAATCGAATCAAGTGATCTAAAGTGAATCTAATGCAATCAAATGGTACCACACCCACAGGAATAGATAAGTTTAAGAACATAATCTTTTTGGGATTTGCCAAATTCAAACAGTCACAGAGGCTATGTGATCAAATTGGACCTATGTCTTTCTTTCTAGGCATTTCCACATAACCTGTGGAGTTACTGCTTCAACAACTTGTCAGCACTTAGTTTAGCTAAATTCTATTCTTATTCCCCACCTCCCCCCGATATTTTGAAAGGAATCTTCAGAGAGGCACTTATCCTCCCCAATAACAAGATTGTTTTAACTCTGTGATTTAAATATCCACAACAATAATAATCAGAGTAGCTATCATTTATTGAACACCTACTATGGCCCAGACCCATAGGTTAAAACTGTAAATTAACAGATGGTTCACTTATGTTCCAAAGTTCAGAGGAGCCCTGATGAGTTTTAGAATTCCATGCAGGGAGGTCTTCCATTTAGCCTTTCTAAACTTCCAACTGAAGAAGGGGTCTACATAGGAAGTCCCAAATGAGTGAAGCAAAGCACAATTCATAAGCATGTCCCACAACTTCTTGAGGAAAGGGACTAACAGAACTCATACACCAAATAAAGTAGTTAGGGAGAAAAAGTTTTTCTTAAAAATCAATTATACTTTTAAATTATTTTCTTCACACGATTTATTAAAACAAGAAGAAAACCCCCTAAAGTTCTAAAGAAACATTAACATAACATGCCTGTAACTCATGCTGTGTTTAATGAGAGGTGCTGTTTTTCCTGCCATGGGGGCCAGAGCCCAATGAGTGATGGCTCTGAAAGAGGTCACATACATATTCATCAAATTCGACATGCACATGTAAACTGGTTTTAATAGGCCATGACAGCAGAAGTTGTGTCAGGCAAATAGCAGCACATGTGCTCATTCCCTCAACTGGCATATTTAGCCATTAACGCTCTGGTATCCATGGATGAAATATTAGCTTATTAGCTTAAGACCATCAGTTGTTGTTTCTCAGCTGAAATCCTCTCAGCTACTTTATTAGGGGTGAAGCTTAGACTTCAGGATCCTCACCTTACCTTAATGGTGCCATTCATATCATTCTGCTGTCTGAATCTGGAGTACAGAAGATGCCAGCAAACAGAAAATTGTTCTGACCAAAATTGATGTGACATCCAGTCTAAAATGAAGGCCCTCATGGCTCCTACCCTGTCACCACCACCAGTGGTGTGGGTTTTAAATATTTTTCTTAGTATATTTCAAGGCATGTCCATTTTCTTCAAGATTCAACCAGCCTAAAGGCTGTGGAGGCAGGCATGGTTGCTTAAGCAGATATTAGCAGTAAATATGAAAGTTTCCAATATTCTTTCCTTGGTTATTTGATGAATTCATTGTCAAGCTTACAAGTGAATTAAATTAGCATGAAGCAACTGAAGCAACAATTGCCCCATAAATAAAAAAGACATCAAGTAATAAAATGAGATGTTTATGCCATCTGGAGGTTACCCCACAAGAACAAGACCCCAAAGACCATTATTCCAAGACCACTCAAGTCCTGAGTTAGGGTTGATAAATTGCCTTATTGTAACCAGCTGGAGGCCTCTGGCTACCTCATCCATGATCCTCTGGATACTTTTATTTTGTTAAACACAAGTATCTTTAATGAACCATGGACATTTGGCTTCTTCTGTCAGTCAAATTTGTTCCTGGATTGAATTGGGGTTTTGTCCTACTTTCTGTAAAAAAAACAGCTGTGCATTTGAATTGCCTAAGGATTGGGTCTATTCAGAGTGATGTGGGATGTGATGTCTTTAAGTAACATGTTGAGGAAGCATTCCATAGCCTGAAAAGTAATTCATCATTCAGAGTCAATCACACTTTTTATTACTCCCCTCTCCTCCCTCATCTCCATTCTTTCCTGCCCCTTCTTCAAATCAATGACTGATCTTTGTGAAATAATTTTCAGTTTATTACACTCCCCAGATCTTCACAAACTTAAAGTAGGATCAATCTTACAGATCTTCACAAACTTAAAGTAGGATCAATCTTAGCTGCCAAGAGAGAAAACACACTAAGATTCTTCGTTAATAAAATTGCACCATATGGGGAGAAAATATTTTCCAGAGCAATTAGTTGATCAGATAAACTAGATATTTGCTTCTCCCTCATAAATGTATTTTCCTGGGTGGAGGGAAGTATATCCATGACATTCTTCTCTTAACATCTCCATAATCTGTTGTGAATGAAGAATGCATTGGATCCAACCCTGTCATGATTGTACGGGCAACCATTTCCTTAAAATGCTAGTGAAAAATACTAGGTGTAGGCATTGCACTTTGCAAGGCAGATATGTCCAATCTAGTCTGGGTTTTTCAAAAGGGATCCATTTGTTTTCATTCTGATAGTTGGTACCTTGGGAAAAAATAATTCAGGGGGAGAATATGGTTAACATGGCTGGTCCTTCAGTATAAGATATAAGTGGCCTCAAAACAATTTATTTAAAGACTGTGCTTATGCCCCAAACCCCATACATTTAGGAGTTGTTAGTGATTTCATGTGTTTTGAGATGGTCTCAACTGAAAAGGTTATTGCCATCTATATAGATGATGTGATGTGTTTTCAAAATTTTCCAATTCCAGCATAGGACCTTTAGACCAATTTGCCAAAGAACATGGGGCAAACACAATTTAATTAAGTTCTGCTTTCTAAGGGAGAAAACACCTCCATTTCTAATTATTCTGATTATATTTCAGTGCATTTATGAAACTCATCCCTAGAAAGCAATGTTGCTGTCAATGACCAGTGGGCAAAGGAAGGAAAGAGAAGGCCAGCTCTTCTTTGGCACTGCTGTCCATTGCTAAGAGTTGGGAATGACTGGTGCACTTGGCTGAGTCAGAAAAATACCATCTGGTATAGATTTCCTTTCAACTCATATTGGGAGGAATTCAGGATCATGGGCAATAATTGAAAGCTGTTGTCTTTTGGGTGGTATTTTATTTAGTTCTTTTTTTTCTTTCTCGTTAGCTTCTGGAAACCAGGCTGTCTGAGCTAACACACATTCACTTATCCTACCTGTATTCATACTCCTGACAAATGCCCCTTTAGTTAAGAGTGCACACCCATAAATAATGTGCAGTTTGCATTTATTCTGCTCCAAAGTGCTGTAAACATCAAGGCGTACTTAACAGAGGTGTATGCCTGGTAACAGAGGGTCATTGGAAACTAGGGCCAAATGAATTGAAATAAACAGGATGAATGGTGTTGCTGGTCATAACTGAATGCTGGGTCTGAATTGAGGCCACTCAAAGCAGATCACATGTGACTTTAATCCACTACTCTGCCCAGCTTTCTTGGTGGATAAATCTGTCTCCAGTTTTTATTTACATATTATCATTTTACTGTATGTCGCTGTCATAGTTTCAGACTCGAGTAAATCCACGTTTAAATAGTGATTTGTCTCCTTTTGATAGTAAATTTGCTCTTAAGTGGTGGTTAGGATTAAAGGGACTTTGTGGACAATAGGTAAAGGAGGCTATTTAGGATTAAATGAAATTATACACTCAGCTGAGAGAGACTTCATTGGGACGCCTAGTCCAGCAGGTGCCGATTGTCCCACAAATTCTCTCTTTGAAGGTACAGTGATAATTCCCTGAAAGGAGAAAAAGAAAGGGAGGGGGTGGAGAAACAGCACATACAAATGTTCTCAGCTCTCCAGACTCGCTGGGAGGGGGCAAATCCCGCCTGAAACAGCCCTTGCGACGCCACCACTTAAAGGTTAGCAAAGAGTTCTTTTGAGGTGACATTCAAACCTTTAATAGTTCCCAGCCAGTTTGGGCAGGAATAATTTCCCCTCACTGGAGGCCCGGAGCCGGGCACTGCTCAGTTACCTGTCTACAGAGGATGCGAGGGTGTGGCTGAAACCCAAGCCGCTCCATTAGGGAGAAGGGGGTGGAGCCGGCCGCTGTCTGCCGGCCTGGCCCTCCCGCCCTAATTGCTGTGAAGGCCGGGAAAGCTTCAGGTTGCACATTAGGCTCTTGCTGAGATTAGTAATTATAATATCAGTTTCCCCCAAATAGGGCTGACAGAATGGCTGGGGGAGCAGAGGTGACTCAAAGTTTAGCAAGTCTTGGGGAAAATTTACTGGCTCCTGCTGTTTTCTGGCCCACAAATTTGGCCTTCCTACTACCCAGCACTGGCCACAAACAGTAGGAATCCTTTTCAGTCACTATTAGCAACACTTCATTTCTGTCATATTTGACCCTTGGCAAACTGCAGCTCAACGAAGAACATTCTTTCCAGAAAGGAACCAGACATCATTCAGCCTGAGACGATTTACTGTGGGACATGGAGCTTATTTGCTTTTGTTGTCCCCCCTGGAGCTACTCACTCAGGCCATTAAAATGAATTGTCCTTTTGCGCAGCAGTGCTGGTGGGAGGGTCTTCCCCGAGGGACATAAAAGCGGGTAGAGGCTAGTCCTAGACTTCACAGACTTGTGATCCTGCCTTGTTGTCCTAATCTAAGATCTTTGGCCTGTTCTGCCTGTCCAAGCATCATTTTCTGTAGCTTTTCTCGAAAGCAAGGCATATGTTACATAGTGAGAACCAGTCACTTTCTCCTCCAGCTAAGGGCTGTAGAGGAAGCTCCCTCCCATCTTTATTCATACTTAATTTTCATAAATATGAAGGGGAAGAAATAGTAACTAAAACACTTAGAAGTTTGAAGACTGCTTATATCAGTTAAAGGCACATTCTCTCACTTTCCCTTCCACATCGCATGAAAAAACATTCGGGATTTTTCATCTGTTGTTTTCTCTTCAAACCAATTGTTTATAATGGGAATCTATGATCCCCATTAAACAGTTAAAGGCTGTTACAGCAGCGCCAAGAAGACTATGACTCAACCATCTCCTACAACATCTAGGTATCTTTCATTATTAATAGTAATATTATTTAAATAGCACCCAGGCTAGATTGAAGCCAAGGCATCGATGACTCAGAAGGTAGAGGATACCAGGAAATAATCAATTCAGAAAACATGACCAAGATGTTAGACCAGTGCTTGCTATCTTAGCATCTCCCTCTAGGAAGTACATGGGTGTCAACCTTGGTAACATCAGCCCAAAGCACCAACCCATCTGTGCTTAGATGGAACTGGAAGTTGGACTAGCTGGAGTTAGAGGACACATGCCTGTGCAGAAATTCAGGTGACTCACTAAATAAATCACCTCATGGGTGTGGAGTAGTCAGATGGCTTTTAAGACTGCAAATTAAGAACAAGATAGACCCAGAGAAAAATGTTGAGGACTCTCTTCTCTTAATGACCTACAGATATTTTAAGGTGATATGGATTTCCAGAAAACCATATATATTTGGGGGAAGCAAAGAGGTCATTCTCCAGAGGCTTCGATCCATTAGTTGCCATTTCATAGAAGGCAGTCAGACTTGATTCAACAACAGTAGTGCAGGCTGGGACCAATTAATTTACACTGCTTTGTGTGGGAAAGTCAGCAAGACCCTGATATGTCTGTCAGGATTCTTAACTAAAAGTAATTGTGAAATGCTAAAATAGTTAATAAAATCTATGAAATCAATGAGTGGTTCAATCTTTTGGAACTGCCAGGCCCATTTAACAAGTGTTTGTGAATTGCCCTGTATATTTGGTACACTCTTAAAATTAAGGATAGTATAAAATTTGAAATTGAAGCTACAAGTTTTCCCAAGCAAAGAGTTAAAGCATTGGTATGATCTTAGACCTTAAACTCCCATTGATTCTAGACACTGCATTCATGCCTTGGTTTCATGGGAATGGTCAAACACTAGCTTAGGCCTTTTAGGAGAATTGGTAGTTAATTGACACTCATCACCTGCAGCAATGAGCATGGCCTCCATGTTCGCTTCAGCCTAAAGTCCTTTCTCTTTCTCTCTTTCAACACTTGCTGTGCTTTGGATATTTATATTTATTGGCATTTAATCAGCTGAATCCAAGGGATTCTCTGAGGTAGGCCACAGGACATTGTACAGAGTCTGCATTTCTTAAGGCATCAGTGTGCTTAAGAGCTTTGCCTAGAAGCCATACCCCTCAAGCTCCAGTGTTCCAAGAGTTTAATAAATAGCCCCTTCCTCTCTGAGTTAGAGGATCGAACTAAATATTTGGTGGAATATGATGTTCAAAGAGATGCTATATGAAAAGACAGGATCATATTCACAGCAGATTGCTTTATTCAGGAAAAACAGAAATCTGTCATACTCTATCAGCAAAATTAAATCACTCATTTCCCATAACCCGGATGTGATTGGACCATTTAATGACAGTGACTTGACTTTGTGACTGACTTTACGTGATTCAAGGACTCTTTTTGTCAAAGAGTGAGCAAAATTGCTGCTGGCTGGACCAAGTCTTCATCTAGGGCAAACAGAAGTTGAAAAAAAAATAAAATAAAATGGAGTTGTCATTCCATTTCAACATACAAGTTATTCTACCAAGAGCATTACTTTCAATGAAGATATTTTTTCCTAATGAAGCTATATTATGCTAGTTAGTAAGTCAGTGCATAACAGAAAAAAGGAAAGAAGACACAAGAATAAGAACTAAAGCACTGACCAAGTCACAAATGACTTGTGAGAAAATGTATCCAGTCTTCAAGAGGTGGATTTGGTGGTCAAAATTAAGATCCCTATAATAAGAAACATATGCAAAGTTATAACTAATTTAATTATTAGTCAGTTTATGTATAATTCTACTTTTAATGTTTTGAGTTATTTTCAAACAATTTGCTTTTGTCTAAAGTGGCAATTATATAATTCCATCCAAATATTGGTCAAAAAGAAATACCTGAACTACATACAGCACCTCAGTAATTCCATTAATACCAGTTAAGTATGACCCAACAGTCAGCTTCCCAGACATCCAGGTAATCATGAGCAACTTAAAGATGCTACTTTATATGTGTAAATAGTCATCCTAGCAACACTATATACTCTGTAAGCTAAGGAACCATGTTTTATCCTTTAATATTTAATGAATATTTGTTTAAATCAATGAATGATTATGTAAATGACTGAGTAGCATTAAAGTCAATAGCCTATTTGGAATATCATTTGATCCTCATCCCAAAAATAGACTTTTAGTTTTACATAAATTATACAACTAATTGCCACATTTCACTACCTGGCTAGTAGAATATTGGCCATAGAAATGCTGTTACTTGAAATTGATTTATTTTTCAGTTGTCAATTTTGTTACATTACTCCTACTCTACTTTACTAATCAATCCCATTGAAAAAAATTCAAGCCACAGAGCTTTATAAAATGAAATGTAAGTAAATCACATCAGACACCTTAGCTAATTATTAAATTGAAAGGAAAAATTTGAGTTGGCCATAAAAGGTAAGCTAAACACTTTCATTTTGTACTTTACGTTCATCACCTGAAACTGGAGTGGAAGGAAATGTAGAGAAATGATTCACGTTTATAAGGGCCAAAGTCACCTTTCTAGCCCTAGGAAATAAACACGAAGTCATGCTTCCTAGTCTCTGGACTAACTAGCCCTCGCAGTGGGCAAGGGAAGCAGTTTCCCCTGCACCCAAGGGATCTGTTTATCCAAAGAGCTGTGGATAATTTTGCAATTTTCGGGGGGGGGGGGGTAAATATTTACACTCTATCTTGCTTTCCCTGATTAGATCTTCCTTACACAGATAACTCAGCCTTTCTCCTTTTCCAGAAAAGGCTGTTCCAAGAACAAAATTTAAAGTGAATAATGAAAATCTGTCAATGGCAATTGCTGAGGAATCATTTTAGTCTCAGAGAATTGTTTTTCTCAGTCTTTCTCAGTTGTACCAATATGGTTTTGTCAAAAACAACATTGGCCCGCAACTGTAAGAATCTTTTTGGATCACCATTAGCAACACTTCATTCTCAGTAAGCTTGACTACAGCAGGCTGCAACCCTACTTTCAACATTCCTTGGAGAAAACAACTCAACATTCAACTATCATGAATTTATTGCATGAAAAATGGCATTTTTAAGGACATTTAAAAATGTTAAAAATGCCCATGGCTTTGCTATTATTTTCCACAGAAGAAATCTAAATTTATAACTACAATTCTTAATCAATTTAGGAACTGCCTGTAGAGCTAAAGGAAAATAAGTTCACATGTAATATTCTTCAGTTATTATTACATGTTAAAACTGATATTACATGTTACAGTTGACATGGAATATTTGGCCCTTTGAATGTGTGTCTTTCTACACATTTTGTTTTAAATTTCCAAAAGATTCTGTTATGATCTGGTTTAGTTTCCTAGGCTTCTCAAAGCAGATACCATGAAATGGGTTGACTTTAAACGATGGGAATTTTTTCGCTTACAGTTTGCAGCCATGAGACTGTCCAAATCAAGGCATCATCAAGATGAAACTTTCTTTCTGAACACCAACTGACAGTGATCCTTGGCTCCTCTGCCACACGTCAAGGCACATGGAATCATCTGCTGGTCTCTCCCTTCTCTTTCAGGTTTTTTTAATTTCACCTTCTTGTTTTTTTCTTGCTCTATATTCATTCTGTTTTTAAAGGATTCCAGTAATAAGATTAAGCCCCATCCTGAACAAAGTGGCTCACACCCTAACTGAAGAAACCTCATCAAAAGACCCTGCTTACAATGGGTCCACACCCATGGGAATAGTTTAAGGACATGATTTTCTGGGGTACATACAGTCCCAAACCACCGCACCATCCCGTGACTTAGAGCTGATAAACACAACTGTGTCTTTCATGGAGGAGTGTTTAGATTCCTTAAAGCAATTTTTGTTGTTATATTGAGGGAGTGTATATGTTTTTCGGTTCATTATTGAAAGCCAAGAAATACATTTTAAAGCAACTTATTTCTTAGAACATTTCGTTCAGCCTATCAAAGCCGTGTCTATTAATGCCGTATTTACAAAATTAAGAATGATGATTTATATTCTATTAGTACCTCTGTTTCAACCTTCTATTACCAATGTGGGTCGAGCATTTGACATTTAAAATGTTTAGCACTTAAAATTCCAGATAGAATAGTGATAGCATGACTCAAACACATACATTCTTTTGAGAACAAAAAGAAAATAGGAAACTTTAAAATTTCAGCAAGACTTCATAGACATGAAAATGATCCCCAACGCACACAACTCTGTGCTCTAATATCGTAGAGTAAATTTCAGAGCTATTTAGGTAGAGCATGAAGTTCAGACTGTCATGTGACCAAAACCTCCCAGAGTAAGTAAATGCATCAGGGGTCAAAGGGCACAGAGCTGAGCGAAACATCTGGATTCCATCTTTTGTACTTTTCATGGAAACATCAGTCACTTGGCACACATCTAGGGATTTTGCCAAAAAGAGAATGTCATTTTTTGGTTTTTGTGGGTTTTTTGCTTTTTTTTTTTTTTTTGAGGGGGATGGATAGGTAGATTGTTCTAGTTTACAGTCCTTCACTAGTGTTGTTTATAAATCTCTTTGCATAATGTTAGCTATATTATTTGATATACTTAGAATATTCATAAAATTATGTTGCTTGAGTGTTCTTAACAGAGAGGGATTTTTTTTTTTTCTTTTTTAGTTTCTTTACTTTAAGTTTTGCTTAAAAAGAAATATCCCAGGGAAAAAGTTAGGGAACCTGCTCAGATATACAGACTGCACTTTCCCTGGGTAAGCCTTTCTTATCATGCAGCAGGGAGAACCATTTTTAAAATCACTAAGCAGTAACCAAGGAAGAGTCCTGCTACATTGGGCCAAGCTGGCTTACTGCCTACACCCCAAAATTAACTCTAAAGATATCTGCATATGAAAAACGTCTCCAAAATGCTTTCAAGTGCCTTTACAACAACTGACCAGGCTTTTACCACATTGTTCATGGTTGAAAAATGTGTCTCAAATACAAATAGACTAAAGCAAATCTCTCTGATGGAGAGCTGCATAGCTTAGTCCCAGATCTATGACTAAGATACCATGAGCAAGTCACTTGAATTTTTTGGACCTGAGTATTCCCATTTGTAAATGATGGTCCTAAGTTTATTTGCAACAATGGTATTTTATATGTCTTGGTCATTGCACATTTAAAATGTGCTTTTGAGGGAAACGGACTTTGGCCCAGTGGTTAGGGCGTCCGTCTACCATATGGGAGGTCCGCGGTTCAAACCCCGGGCTTCCTTGACCTGTGTGGAGCTGGCCATGCGCAGTGCTGATGCGCGCAAGGAGTGCCCTACCACGCAAGGGTGTCCCCCGCGTGGGAGAGCCCCACGCTCAAGGAGTGCGCCTGTGAGGAAAAGCCGCCCAGCGTGAAAAGAAAGAGCAGCCTGCCCAGGAATGGTGCCGCCCACACTTCCCGTGCCGCTGACGACAACAGAAGCGGACAAAGAAACAAGACGCAGCGAATAGACACCAAGAACAGACAACCAGGGGAGGAGAGGGGAATTAAATAAATAAATAAATCTTTTAAAAAAATTAAAAAATTAAAAAAAAATAAAATGTGCTTTTGAATCTCTGCAACACTCTCACATATCTCATTTCTGTGATTCTGTGAAGTAGGTTATGGCAATTATTATTCTTCCTAGTTTCAAAATGTGACAGAGGTTCAGAGAGGTGACTGCCTCATTAGCAACCTACCAGCCACAGAAATGCTATCATTTCCTCCAACCACACCACTCATTCCAGGGCATCATGCAACTTTCATTCCCCATAATTAATTCCATGAAAATGAGGTTCCTCAAACAGCAAGATCCATACCACAGAAAAATCAATCAATGGCCTGGATGGCAAACAAGGGAAGAAGCACTCCCAGAAATCAGAGCATAGGGGGCAGTTGTTATTTCCTTAGAAGGAACTAGACAAATGAACAAAAGTAATAAATACACCGTAATAGAACATTTCCTAAACCGGAAATGGACTCAATTTTCAAATGAAAAAGACACACCATGCACCAGTCAAAAATAATGAAAAGACCAACATCTAGGCATTATGTGGATGTATTTTCTTTCTCAAAAGTAAAGAAAGAACTCTATACACTTATAGGTATAAAAATAAAACAGAATGTAAAACACAGTGCTTAAGTGTCCAGAATTTGGAGAATTGTAGCTCTGCCACTTACTCATTGGGAAACCATTAGCAAGTTGCTTAACCTGGCTAAGCCTATTTCCTTATCTGTAAAGTGTGACTAATAATTAACATAGATTTTTTTTGGTAGGGCTAAATGAGAATATCTATATATAGGAATATATGTATATGAAGTTCTTAATGACTACCAAATATTACTGTTCTCCATAAAGAAAGTAAAATATTAGACCCCCACTTCTCTATAAGACCACTGAATTCTAAAGGTAAAATGCTAGGTGATTTAATATTCCTGTCATTGCCATGATACTTTTAAGATATGCAAGTGATCAAAATGCAGAGCACTAATATACCTTTTCTCAAAACAATGTATTCCAAAATATCGTAATCAACAGATATGAATTAGGATAAAGAACTTTGCTTACAAGGAATTGTTTGGAATAGCAAAATTTGTGTGTGTGTGACAAATTTGTGTGTGTCATCACTGAAATTAATTTAAATGTTATACATTATTTTGGCAAATAAGATAGATAATGTAAGAAAATTATTTAATAATAAGATAGATCCGAGTCCAGATTATGTCAATAAACATTGGAATATGGAAACAGAAGGAGTGGGAAGAATTAAGAATACTAAATTTCTTACCTTAATAAATGGAAATCTATAGGTGGTGTTTTTTGGGTTTTGGGGGCTTTTTTGTAGATAGTCTTAATTTTTCAAGAATAATTTAAACAAAATTTAACAGCAACACTAGTAAAATAAAAAAAAA
Source organism: Dasypus novemcinctus (assembly GCF_030445035.2). Lineage (NCBI taxonomy): Eukaryota > Metazoa > Chordata > Mammalia > Cingulata > Dasypodidae > Dasypus > Dasypus novemcinctus. The sequence goes on along the minus strand of NC_080689.1, from coordinate 56,215,343 downwards.
ACAGAAGTTTTGCCACCACGTTGGAGAAAAAATTAGAAATCAAAAGAAATGCAGATCACAGGGTGAAAAAAAGAAAGTAAGAAAAGAACAAGGAAGCTTAAAAATATATAAATGATAAACTTGACTGAAAGAAGTCCAAATATGTTAAGAAAGCAAATGTAAATGAATGTCCCCTAATTTAAAAGCATTTAAAAATGGATCAAAAGACAAAATTCAACTTTAACCTGAATATGCAATAAGGCCAAAAGCAAAGTGATTTACAAAAGTTGTAAGTAAAATGATGGTCCAAACTATATTGAAAAAAAAAATGCACTAAAAAAAAGGAAAACTGCACACATTATTTTTACCAAAGTAGAATTCAAAAAAAAACTTTTAAATAGGACAAAGAGGATGTATTTATCAATGGAGAGAAAAATCTATCTGAATACATAGAATTCTAAAAACTTTGTGATTAATAATACAGCATTAATAAAGTAAAAGTAAAATATGTTAGAGAGATTTTAACAAATCTTTGTCACTTATGGACAATAAGAGCTAAAGTTAATTAGGGGTGTAGAGGATTGTGTAATAGAATTTTAAAAGATTAATTTAATAGATACATAAGTAACATAGTATTCTATAAAACACATATAAACATATAGTTTAAAGCACTGATGAAACATTTCAAAACAGTTTGGCTACAAACCACAATGAAACCAATCAGTGATTGACCACAATGAAAACTACAATAAATTTTAACAAGACAGAAAATGTAGACTGCATTCTACCACCATGATGCAATAAAACTAGAAAATAATAACAAAAAAAGTAAAATAAATCCTAAACCAATTGAAAATTTACGAACACGTTTTATAATAATCATTTGTTGAAAGAGGAATCACACTTGCATTAGCAGAAAATAAATTGAGAAAATAATAATAATGAGAACACTAACTCAAAATTTTAAGGCTTGAGGGAGTGGGTATAGCTCAGTGATGGAGTGCCTGCTTCCCATGTATGGAGGTCCCTGTTCATTTCCAGGTACCTCTTTAAAAACAAAACAAAACAAAAAACTTAAGGGTTGTTTTTGGTGTACTCATTTGAGGGGACTTATGGTGGCACACTGCACTCAGGTAAATCCATTCTGCCATGACCACCACAGAAAATAAAACTATCCAACTCTATGGAGAAGATTTTCGTCAAGCCTTCCATTAGCTGGAGCTCCTTCCTAACTATTTCCTACAGGCGGATGGACTTCTAATCTGGCAACAAAACCATAAATCAAAAATTCACCCTTCTCTCTTAGTCTGGGAATGAACAATTTAAACAGCACTCCAAACACTCTCTGAGAGAATCAATCTCAAGTCCCAGTGCTGACTTAGGACCAAAGAAAAAAACATAATATATGAAAATAATTTCATCAGCTCAGAAAAAGGAAAGGTGGCCAATCTGAGGAATTGAAGTAAAAACATTCCAATAAGAAAGATTTAATGCATGGAAACAGGAGTAAAGTTTAGAAAATCTCTAATCAGTATTTTTAATAAGAGTTATAAAGAATGTTGCTCAAGAGCAGACACTCATGTAGGAGGAAAAATTTAATATTTGGAATGTTTTATTGGAGAAGAAAATATGATTAATGAGTTTAAAACACAATGGATGTGTGATCAACGTATTAAATACTGCATACACTACAATACACTACAATACTATGTACACTAATATAACATATTAATACAGAAAACTGAATAAGTGAATTAGAGGATAAGACAGGGAAATTCTTCCCAAACTTCTAGGGTAAAAGATGGACATATTTACAAGAAGAAATAAAAGGTATATGACATTCAGGGTAGATACAGAGCTCTTTAAGGAAACATAAATGAATGAGAAGAGTAAATAGGGGAAAGCAACAACAAAGAATAGAAAATGCTAGAAGAAATGAGAAGTTATTACAAAAGACTCATCAAATACTAGGTAAAATTAATGAAAATTTACCCACCCTTAGAACCAGCTTAGCAAAACTGCTGACTTTTATAAATATAGAAAATAGCCCAGGATTGTTCCATTAACTTCAAAGAAAAGATTAGATATATAGATATGTATATCAGCTCAAACATGTGTATCATATTTATATATATATTATATGTATATGTAATAAATATATAAATATAATATAGCAAACATATGCATATACTAGTGTCATTAGATTTGCCCTTGGAAGCACTAACTGCCAGAAGATAGTAGAGTTACATCTATATTTTGCAGGGAAAGACTATAATGCAGAAAGTCTAAATCCAGTCAAGTCATCTTTCATTTCAATACTATCGGAAACAGGCAAAAAAAAAACCCCAGATATTCCAACCATATATCCAAATTGCAAACATTACTTGAAGAAGGGTTTTTATTGACTGATAACAGAGTTCTGGGAAGCAAAATGCAAAAATAAACAACAAAAACACACACAAAAACAAACAAATACCAGTTATAAAAAATAGAATAAGTACTGCTTAAATAAAATTATATGGTCATGAAACAATGTAAATGTCAAAATAATTCTTTAAAAATAACATGTAATATGAAAAATAACCTTTTAAATTAAGTCATTATTCTTTTTGTAAAAAAGACAACTTGTAAATTGGGCAGAGAATTAAAGGAGATAAAGCTTACTGACTTTAAAATATTCCCAAAGGATTGATATCTAACTTTCATTTTTGACAGATAAAACATGAAGTTAATTCAGGTTTTCAATACATAAAATTAAAATTAGCATAGATAAGTCACTAATAGTTTAAAAGATGATATAGATTTCAAATTGCTAGATGATTAAAAAATTTTGAAATAGCAAGAGTAATACATGAAAAAGTATAGCAGAGGGGAACATAATAAAATGGTATAAAAAAGACTGAAGAGTGGATACAGCTACCATGATGGTGACAATGATGACTACTGCTGTTACTATCAGTATTGTAAAATGGTTAGTAGTATTCATCATATGCCAGGATCTGGGCTAACCTCATTACATGGCTTATAGATATTGAGAAAATGTCCAATATTGTGTAGCAAGTAAGTATTAAAAGTCAGGATCTGAAAACAAAAGGTCTAACCTAAGAACCTATTCCTCAACACAAGAAATAAACCTAAAACAAATGATAATGAAAAATTTTAAAAATAAGGAGTGAATTAGGATATACAAGCCATTCAGGAAAAGTAAAAGAATACAGAATAGAAATATCAATATAAAATAAAGTTGAATTCAAGGAAAATCATATTAAATGGCACACAATTTTATATTGATAAAAATATAATCTGTAATAAAAAGTCAATATTCTTAACACATTAAAAGTTAATATTTCAGACAGCATTGATATACATACATCAAGAGCTGAAATACAAGTTAAACTAGATAAAATCAAAAGTGACTTTGATATACTTCTCTCAATTTTTTGCAAAATAGAAAAGGATGAAATGATTTGAATAATCTCATTACTTGTTTTTATTGCTTTGAACCTAACTTTTTATGGCATCAAATATCAATGGTATATTTTTTAGATGATCATGTAGGAGGTCACAAAGGAAAATCTCAGTAGGTTCCTCAAAGCAGTAATTGTACATTCCTTGTTTTCTAACACCATGCAATAAAACTGGAAATTAACTGCAAAATATAATTTGAGACACGTGACTCTCACAAGATAGAAAACCTAAAGCTTCAGGTGATTTGGAAGAATTACCACATCTCCCAAGTGATTCATTTACCCAAAGGGAATGATTTTCTTCATTGGTGAGATTTAAAGAAGTGCAGAAAATTCGGTTTCCCTAACTTGGCTCCAGAAGGGAAACCATGGAGGAGTTTTCTAAAAGTACATATTCTTGGACTTCAGCCCAAATGTGCAGAATCAGAATATCTTTGATTAGAAAGAACCTAAGACTACTTTCACCAAGCTCCCATTTGATTCTGCAACCAGCATAGTGTCAACCACTGTACCACGTATTTGAGAACAGCTAGTCCGTGTAATTTCTAAAGAACAAAGTGGTGAATCTCAGGATCATAATCACACAAAGGATTACAGGGCTCGATGGCCTGGCAATGCTCCAGACTTCATTACAGTGTTTAAATACATGTCAACTTTCCTAACAGATTCCTCAGTATGGAAAGAACTATGTTACTTGGAACCTTTCCTGTAGACTTGAAGACGGGAGGACAGTTGGCAAGTCTCCCTAAGGGTGAAAAGGCCCTGTGAGAAGCTGAAGCGTTGGCTTAAGACTAGGCTGGTTTAAATCCAGATTCACAGATGGAGGGAAATGGAAAGGCTATGGACCTAAGGGAACCAAAACAGAGAATGTATGCACAAGATGCCTGTGAACTGACATCTACTCCCATCATTCCTATGGTAGCTTCACACAGAAATCTGTTTCTCTATAGTGTTCTGAAGACTGAGCTGAAAATCCTTTTTGGTGTGGCTGAATTGTCAGACTGTGGAATAGGTGGTATTTTTATTCTAGAAAGAAAAAAATGATATAGAAAGTCTGGGAAATCCAGGTGGCAGTAGTACTTTCCGTAAAAGTTAAGAGAAAATAAAAACTTTATAGAACAAATCAAATAGATGAGCAGTTTGAAAAAGAAGATTTTTCCTACAATTAGAAAGATGAGCGTCACCAAATTTGGAACGTCACCTGTACTTTTAAGATAAGTTCTCCTGAATGAAAAAGAACAATATACTCCACCCTGAAATCTAATAAGTCAATACAAGGAGCCACCAAAGGAAGCTTCTTTCTTATTCAATTTCAGATTATTTCAACACTATAACTTCAATATAAATAAAATGTGAAGCAAGTCCGACACAAAAGGGCAAATACTCTATGATTGTCCTATTATGAACTCTTTTTGGATTAATGGAAATGTTCTAAAATTTTGAGATGATGAATGTACAACATTGTATTAAAAGCCATTGATTATACACTTTGGATAGATCATAGGGTATATGAATATATCTCAATAAAACTGCTTAATATAAAAATAAATAATTGTGCAAGAAAGCCAGAAATAGCAGCAATGTACAGCAGAGAAAACAGAGAGATTGAGAGGTGAGGACTTTTCTTGTTTGTTTTGTCTATTTTTTGTTTATTATTAATATTGAAATAATGAAAATGCTCGAATAATGATTGAAGTGATGAATGCACAACTATGTGATTATACCAACTACCATTGATTGTACACTTTGGATGAATTGTATGCTTTATTAATATGTATCAATAAAATTGATTTGTTTAAAAAAAAATGTCTGCAAGCACCAACACAACAGAATTCTAACAGCATTTGGAATTCTCCACTGCTCTGTGACTACTTAGCCCCTACTGAGAACCCACAAATACATGAAGAAAAGGCATTTACTGTATTCCCGTAACACTGGGCTTCTCTCTATTACTAGCTCTTTTTTTTTTTTCATTCTATAGTCATTTTTTATTGTCTTTTTTAAAAGATACATAGATCACAAAAAATGTTACATTAAAAAATGTAACAGGTTCCCATATACCCCACCCCACCCTTCTCCTCCCACATCAACAACCTCTTTCGTCATTGTGGGACATTCATTGCATTTGGTGAATATGTTTTGGAGCACTGCTGCACCACAATGAATTATGGTTTACATTGTAGTTCACACTCTCCTCCAGTCTATTCAGTGGGTTATGGAAGGATATATAATGTCCAGCATCTGTCCATGCAATATCATTTAGGACAACTCCAAGTCCCAAAAATGCCCCCCCCATCCCATCTCTTCTTCTCTCTCCCTGCCCTCAGCAACTACTGTGGTCACTGTCTCTACATCAATGATATAATTTCTTCCATTGCTAGAGTCACAATAGTTCTATAGTAGAATACCAGTAAGTCTACTGTAATCCATATTTTATTCCTCCATCCTGTGGACCGTGGGATGGTGATGTCCACTCCACCTCTAAATCAAGAGGGGGCTTAGATCCCACATGGCTGATGGATGCAATTCTCCTGTTTGCAGTTGTAGGCATGCTTGGTTCCCTGGTGTGGTGGTTGATCATCTTCACCTCCCTGTTAGCTGACAGGGGTAAGTCCAACAAACCAGAGAATAGGAGTTACAGTTACAACTCTGCTGAGGTTCAGGGCCCAGCTGGCACATGGCCAATCCAGAGATTTAAGTCTCCTGAGTATACTCCAACCCCATGCTGACCACAGGTTCAGTAAAAGTGACAGAAGAGACATGTGTAGAAAGGTCACATCTGAGTCCAACTCCATTACACTCAGGAATACAAATTCCAAAGTCGGGCTCATTGACATGGCACTGAGCTCCAGAGCCATCTGCCATGACCATAGAACTTGTGTGTCTCCGTAGCCCTCAGGAGCACCAGTACCTGGGGTTGTATCTACTTTGGTTGTCTCTGGGATCCTGCTGAGACATGCGTAAATGTAACCCCTCTGATGACTTCTTCTTTTTTGAAGACTCTTAGAGCCATGTAAAGTCATTCGTCTTTACCATTTTCCCCTTTTATTCAAAGTCTTTTTCTAGTTGCATCACCAGTTAGTGATTGGTAGTAATTCCTCGGTGGGAGGGAGGCTTATCCCTGGGAGTCATTTCCCACACTGTGGGGGAAGGTAATGCATTTACATGCTGAGTTTGGCTTAGAGAGTGGCCACATTGGAGCAACATGGAGGCTCTCAGGAGGTAATTCTTCGGCACCCTGCAGCTCTAGGGCTAATGGAAATTTCAGGTACACAGGCTCATAAGCATAGTTATCAGTATCAAGGGCCCATCACTGGACCATCCTTCTTCACTGTTCTTTTTCCTTGCACTTGGGGGACTTGCTGTTCCATTGGGTAATGTGACAGAACTCCCCTGGCTAGGAACTCAGCACTCCCTCAGCTGTCATTTGTAACTCTAACTGCTATGTAAATACCCAGTGACTATCCGAATATTTTTATATACTCTCTATATATGCCCTGGAGAAATCCCTCCCAACAATGTGTCTTCCATCAATAACACCCCACACCAGCATTCCTCCCCTGCCATACTTGAACCCCTCTGTGTTCCAAAACTTCTTCGAAAATGAAGCCTATTACATTGCCAAGTTCAATTAATAGGAAAATGAAATAGTAATGATAGGTTTAAAGATTAGAAATAGAATGCATACTAATTTAGAAAAACTAAAATAAAGTAAAAATAAATTGGGATATTAAAAATGAAAAATATCATAAAACTTTGTTTTTATGTTTTGCTTTTCATCACTGTAATAGGTATTGCCCTGTATGTACAGTGGAAAGGCAATTTCTTTCATTTCTTCCTCATTGTCCACATCCTTTTTTTTAATTTTAATTTTGTCTTCAAAAAAGTTTTAGATCACAGTAAAATCACATATACAATATAGGGGACTCCCATATATCCAAAATCAAGCACTTTTCTCCCTTCCCCAGCAATGATCTTTTTACACGTTCATGTTATATTTGCTGCAGCTGATGTACAGATATTGAAACATAGCTACTAAATATGGTTCCATTTTGATTTACATATGGCTTTTATTTTAGACTGTACAGTTTTCTAAATTTTTAGTTACATTATGGTTTACATTACAGTTTACATTTTAGCCTATAGACTTTTATACATTTTTGGTGAAATTTAACATGTCCTATATCCATCACTGTATGATCTTGTGGAATACTTCCATTGCCCCTCAGTTACCCTGCTTCCATCTATCCTATTCCTCTCTCCCCTCTCCTCAGGGCCCACAGTGACAACCAAGCCTCAGAACTTGAAGGTCCAGATTCACAGATACTTGCAACAATACTGAGGGCTTGACATACTAGACTGTCCTTCTCCATTGGGAGCCATCAATTTTCTCAAGAGACGCCCTTCCCTCTGTTTGAGAACATCAGGTCTCCCCATGATATGGGTATACCTTCCCACTCATTGTATAGGTCTTCACCCAATGATATAACACACTATGACAAGATGAGCACCCACACACTCCCTAGAAGGCTGTCCTGGGGCCAGATGCCCCTCATTAAGCATCGTAAACAAGTAGTCCTTCCTTATTATACTTTCAAAAGTGTTTTCTCAACATTATAGTTTCAACCACATACCTGACAATCTCTCATGTTCATCTGCTCCCCCGAATCCTCCCCCCAATTCCTTGGGCCATCTTACTGTCCTCCCAACCATAGTGCCCCTCAGGCCTGCAAAGCCCCACCCAATAGTATACTTTCAGTCTTCTAGTGGTGCCCTTCCCCATCTCTTTTTTTAACCCACTTCCATTCATCCTTCAAGGCTTAGTTCAAGGGTCCCCTCTGGTGAGATGCCTTCCATATCACCCTAGACAATCAGTCTTTGCCCTCTCTTAGCAGCCATAGCACTAGGTACGAATCTAAAAAGTACGGCATCTTTCATCACCTTTTGACTGTTTAAGGATCTCTTCCCACTGCTGGACTGTGAGCTCCTGAGAACAACTTTGTTCTATTTATTTGTGTATTCCCAATCTTCAGCAAGGGCCATTGGTTGCTCAAGGTAGCACTTGGCAAGTTTTTCTTGTATAAAATGAATGTTTGTACATGTGAAGAAGAATGCATTGCCATGCAGATGTTCCTAACTAAGGTCATTGGGGATAAAATGGGTGGTGATTGTAATAAGAAGTTATGAAGAGAAAGAGAAGACAAAAGTGTCTTTGGCAAGGGTTACACTCACATTGTTAGAGATTCTTTAAGCTCTTTTAAAAACTCAGAAACATTTAATTTTTAAAGTGCTTAGGGCCTACTGTTATAGGTTGTACTACTTTAGTAATTAGGAATGTTTATCTGAGCAAATGAAGGAGGGGGAAGACACCCTAGAAAATTGAGCATTATCTTCCGTGTTTAAAGGACTGAGTTTTGAGAATGAGACCAAAATTGTTCTAGATGGTCCTAATTGTTCTATATGGAATAAAACTAGGTGTTAGAAATTCTAGATTTTAAATTCTAAAAAGAAAATCAACAAAATAATTTGGCTACCTACTATGAGTAAGTTTTAATATAAAGAAGGAAGGATTGTCTTAAAATAAAAATAAATAAAAGAATAGAAAAATGGAAAGAGTTCTCTGACCCAGGAGAGCTTCAGAAGGAGACCAATGACCACATGTTACTCATTTTTCCATTCATCAAATATTTGCTAAGGAAGTGCTGTATGCTAGGTGCTGCCTAAGTGTTTGGGTAGCCCCATGCCAGCACCCTTCCTTACACTGCCATAATTGTTTCTGGGGAGAAGAGTGTGAAGGTGTGAAGGTGAGGGGTGAGTGGTCTAAATATCCTCTAAATAACTTCTCAACCTGAGATATGTGATTCTCAGGGAGATCAAAAGCAACGTCCTCTTGTAATTTATGATGAAATTCAATGATCAAGAGACTATTTCTGAGATCACACTTTGTGGAAGAGTTGGAACTAATATCTATGCCTTCAGGTGGCAGTTTTGTTTGTTTTTTCCTTCAATTTACTTTTAGCTGACTTGATTTTTTTTGAATGCATAAAACAGAGTTACTGATGGCTACAGTGGATGCTGTAGACAAGAACAACAGTGCGGGTATGCAAAGAAGGATAAGTAAAATCAGATGCAGAGTTGCAGCAACTACCTTCTAAACATCTCATAAATGTGCATGTAGCTCATGTTTATTTTTACATGCTTTGCCAGAAAATAGTAACTGCAACAGTTAATTCCTGATGGTAGCTTTGGGCAAAGAGGATGCATAGAGTGAGAAAGATACACAATAAACAAACAAGTGAAAACCTCTTCTATACAATGCAGATTTCAAAACTTTCACCCTAGTTCTCAGCTTCACAATCTAAAAAACTTGCTCTCGGTGAATGGCAATGTTTTTTCCCTAAATATTAAGTGTGAATTGGAATAGCTTTTAACACACTTAGCTAAGAAAATAAGTTTTAGGGGGATGGAGGGTGGGGTATATGGGAACCTCTTACGTTTTTAATGTAATGTTTTGTGTTTGTGTGATCTATTTATCTTTCTAAAAAAGACAATAAATAATAAATCAACAAACAAGGAAAAAAGAAAAAAGAAAATATAGTTTTGTTTCAAAACCTAAAAGAAAATATTTTTACACTATATTCATTAGAAAGTTCCCTATGACGGAAAGTCTTTGTTTCCACCCCATCGATATGGTTTAATTAGTTATAGGTATTATCTTACAAGATTTTAGAGAGCATTATACCCCTACTTAACAAGTAACAAAATTGAAGTGAGGTAAAAAGGTAGGTTCACCTTGGGTGATTCCAGCTACCAGGCGTCGCTCGCAAATGTTCATTCTAGATTGTTCTTTTGAACAGTCCAGACCTGTAAATGCTATTTGACCGCTTTTCTTGACATCTCAAAGTCATGTCAAACTCAGACCATAAAATGCTAATCACCTGATTCCTAGTCTCATCCAAACTATCCCAGAAGAGGACTCCTGTTCAGTGAAGAAATCGCCAGCCTTTCCAGCTCTAGAAAACCAGGAGACACTCTTGATAAATCCACTAGCTCAACTCCCTCATTCAGCCCACCACCAATACTACTGGTTTTGCCTCTTGCATCTATTCCTTCTCTACACCTCTACCAGGATTATTGCCATAGCTTCTAACTGGTGCCCCCACAGGCATTTTTATTTATATCCAATCCACTCTCTCTACCCTATTAAAATGATCTTTTCAAAATGAAAATTTAATCATATTGCCCCTTTATTTAAATATTTTTAATCAGTTCATTTTGCTTTTAGTAGTAAATAGGCACTCTGAGGGGAGTCATTCCAAATCATTACCAGAACATGACCCTCGTCTGGCTTCTCTACCTCCACTTTATCTCCTATGATTTTAACACTTGATTTCTTCCCATCCTCTTAAATGAGATGTGCCCCTCCTGACACAGGGCCTTTGTATATGCTGGCTTTTTGGTTTAGAAAATTAACTTCATTGTCAAATTTTATCACCTCCTTAAAGCCTCCCTATCCTTCAATTCTTTGCTTAATTATCCCTTACTTGGGCAAAGCCTTCCCTGACTTCCCCAGACTGGATCAAATGTCCCTATAGTAGACTCTGAACACTTGATATACTTCTCTTTCACAGTTTTTACTGTGATTGTAATAATACTGTATTTATGTTCTTATTTATTTGCTTTGGATTCCCTTAGTACTTGAGGGGGGGCCCATATCTATTTTTGGTTGCCTTATTTCAATAGTGTCTAACAATATTTCTGGCATAGAAGAGATTTTTTAATAAATATTAGTTGAATGGAAGGATGGGTGGGTGGATAGATGGATGGACAGATGGAAGTATAAGCAATATAATTAGGGATTAGTTACAAATAGATACTGTAAGGCAGGCCATCCAAAAAATATAAGCAATTTTTCGTATTGCAAGTTCTGCACAGATGGAAGTAAGGCTCTTCTTGAAATATCCACATTATAGAAGCAATGGCTTTGCAGTCAAAAGACAAAGTTTCATATTGATATTTCTTTGCAATAAGTCTTTGACCTTGTGCAAGGCCCTTAAAGTGCTTGAGTATCAGTTTCTTCATCAATAAAATAAGGAAAAATCCACTCACTTGGGTAGTGTGAGAATTGTTTGTAGAAAAGAGGGGGAATACAGTCTTCATTACTTCTCACAAAGGACCAGGGAATTGCTCTTGAGTGTTTTACCAAAATCCAGCTGTGGTGGCTTGGAGCTAAGAACCCCAGAAAAACATGTTCTTAAACTTAATCCATTCCTGTGGGTGTGGACCCATTGTATGTAGGCTCTTTTGATGAGGTTACCTCAGTTAAGTTGTGAACCACCTCATTCCAGTTGGGTCTTAATCCTATGACTAAAGACTTTGGAAGGCCACTGAGGAAGAAACCAGAGGGAACAGCAAAAACTGGAAATCAATGGAACCCAGGAGAAAAAGGAGAAAATGCCACCATGTGCACTGCCATGTGAAAGAAAAGCCAAGGCCCAAGGATCTCTGGCAGCCAGCCCAGTATGCTACAGTGTTAAGGAAGAAAGCAGTGCTTGCCGACATCTTGATTTTGAACTTCTCCTAGCCTCACTGTTTAGGTCAACCCATTATATGATATTTGTTTTTGCAGCTGGAAAACTAAAACACTAGCTACACTCATTCCCTTACATATTGTCTATGTCTACTTTTGTGCTAAATAGTGTTGAGTAGTTGTGAGAGAAAATATATGACCCACAGACTAAAATACTTGCTATCTAGCCCTTTACAGAAAAGATTCGCTAAGCCTTGCTCTAGACTATCATCATTAGTATCCTAGTGATTGCCTTCACAGTCTAACCAGTTATATCAGCCAGAGAATGAGTTTACCCCCTGCCTCTACCTTGAACCCAATATTCAATCCCTCTTACCTATTGCATGAGGCCATTGTTTACAGTGCTGAGATTTTGTTTTCTAATCAATATTGATATAGAGATAAAGATAATTATGAGACAAAAGCTAATTTATTTATTGGAGTTATGTAATCTCTCTATGCCTTGTAAAGTAGGGAAAGTGAGTCAGGGAGCAGAAGTGGCTCAAGTCACTTGATGCCTCTCCCCAGTATGGGAGGTCACAGGTTCAGTTCCTAGTACCTCCTAAAAAGAAGATAAGCACACAGAAAGCACTGCAAACAACAAGATAGGAGGAACGTGGAGAAATAAATAAAAAATCCTAAAAAAAAAAAAGAACATGTGTCATATTTATTTCCTGATGTAAAATATGCAATACCTTTAGGACAGTGCTTGGTCTGTAGGAATTATTTAATAACTACTATTATTATCAGTGTAACTGAGAAAATTATCAAATGTATAATTTTAAGTAAAATTAAATTTGTCTTCTTAAAAGAAATAAGTTATTTAGGTTTTGGGCTCTGAAATACCTCCCAGAAGTGGTATAATATTTTAATACTCAGTTAACCTTTAAAATAAAGTATCTGAAGCATTTGAATTTGTCCAGAAGCAAGGTACAACAAAAATATAAGGGGAACAAAAAGAACTTCAGAAAAACTTCTGTAAGTTCATACTAAAGAATTTTTTAAAATCATACATTCCTTTTGCTTTTACATCTATGAAGTTTGGATACAAATTTGTCATCACCTTACAGGAAAATTTTTATAAACAAACTTGTCTTGATGTCATTTTCTAGTGTCATTTTCATTTTCTAGCTCTAATACCCTATAGAACTCTATAAATTCCTCACTATATAATCTCATAAACTATCTCAAATCCTCTTTGGATTGTAGCAACAGGTGAGAAACTTAATTAATTTTATTCTACAAATACATTCAAATGACTGAACCTGATAGTATCACTTGCTTTCTTCACACAGTGAAAGGCTATCCAACTTTCAGGCTTGATTAAATGATACCTTAGCAATTAGAAGCTACACAAATGCCCCCACTCAGCCGATCCTGTATACTGCCGGGGCACTGGCTTATACATCTACTCTAGAGCATATGTCACTCTCTCTTCTCTTGTGGTAGGTAAGTTCCTCTGTGTTTTATGCTCCCCTAGGTTTTATATTCCTTGAAGGTAAGCACTAAACAGTGACATCTGCATCTCTCTCCCAGTGCTGAACACATACTTACTGCTCTTACAATGCTTGCTGAAGGCAGTCAGAGAGGATTGGAGGAGGGCAGGAGGGCCTTCAATCCTGCTGCAGAAGGTACATTGAGTTCCACCGGACACTACTAAACTCATAACATAACCCAGGCAACTGCTTTCTATTCAGTTTTGCTTTCAGCCAAAAAGAATATATTTGGTTGTATGCAAGTAACCCCCTTCTAAACAAATCAGAATACTTGAGCTTTTGAAGTCTACATGGAAGACTCTCAGCATTTTAGAAGTCTCCACTCAACTGCCTACAGGAATGAAATTGGCAACGTCACCAAACAGAGAAGGCCAGAGAGTGACTCCAACAAATCTGATATCACAAGACTATGCTCTTGCCCCTTGTTGCCATTCTGGATGTAGGCCCAGTGTTGCTAGAGCTTCTGATTTTGTAAAGAAAGAAATTGGCTCAAAAATTTTTAAATGATACCGCAGGCCAAACTAAGTATGGCCTTGGGAAGTTTGTGACTTCTGATTTCTACTCTTCACATACTATCACAAATACCTTCTAGAATATCTAATGTACAAAGCTCTGGCACCTCATCCATTTGAATGAGGGGCATAATCAGTACCTAATGCAAAAGACTATTTTTATAATTGAGATAACATGTAAAAGTGACTAGCAAAGTATATGTTCCTGTGTAGATGTTCCATAAATATTAATTTGTTTTATTCTTTTCTTTTTCCTGCCTTTTACATTGGGAGAAGGTATTGCTTGACTTAATGAAAAAAAAAGAACAGGTAAAAGGTAAAAGCTGTGTTATTTTCAATAAAAGAGGCCATTTTGTTATATCTAACACCATACTGACCAAGCTAACATAGTCCACACATTGAGGCCCTATACCAACCTGGAAGATTTGCTTCAACTCCTGCAAAGCTGAATAATAATTATTATTTGTATTTTTAAAATATGGAAGTGGTGTTTTCAAAAGGATTTCATATACTTGAAAACAGATTCTTCCCTTTAATGACTTAAAGCATGCTCTCAAAATTTTATTTATACCATCAGCTTATCTCTGGATGAAGGGCTTGTTCAGCAAATTAAATTGATTTTTTAAAATCCGAATTACTATGAATTTTGCACCTGATTTTGGAGTCTCTATTCTCTAAAACAGCAACAAGCTCACATATTTCCAAAGACCAGTCTTTTCTCAAATACTTAACAACTCTATTGTCAGTCATCAATTTTGGTCTACGGAACAGCATTACTGGATAAAGATACTAATAGACTTGTAGCATAAGTCTCGGGTTCAAGTGTATTTCTCTACAGTTGCTGATTAAATGTGGACAAGTTACTTAAATCCAAAGTAGCTCATGCTTCATATGTGAAATGGAGCAGATAGTACTAATCTCATGATGTTGTTAGGCCAAATGAGATGAAATTTACAAAATTTTAATATAAACTGCAAAGGGTTATACCAAAGCATATTTGCTTTGAATAGAAGAGACAGCAAGTACTTGGGATGGGGACCTCAACATAGCTCTGTTGATGGCAGTGTCTTGATACGAGGACATGATTCACTCTTTGCTTTATCTTCATTGCCATTGGATACACTCTCCAAAAGTCAAGGTCTTCCTGCCCCATTAAGTCACCCTTTATATCTGCAAATGGTACCTAATCAAAAGGTGAAGAAAAAAATGGTTTGTTATTATTAACAATTGCAACCAACAGTTATTGAAGATTTTCTATGCTTTAGGCAGGAAACTGAACACTTGACAGACATTGATTCAGTCAGTGAATATGTAGAGAAAGCCTAGGTGGGAGATACCATAAACCACATTTTATAAGTGATAAAACTTGGGTTTATTGATGGGCAGTATCTTGCTCAAGATCCTTCACCGATAATGGTGGAGGCAAAAATCTAAGCCTGGTGACACCAAAGCAAGGCCTCATCAGTGGGGCAGCAACATGGAACACAGTGTTTTCAGAGATATAGTTTTCCAGATAACTAAGTGCTTCAAGCGCCAAAGATATTTTGCAGGAAAAATTCACTTTAAAAAAATCATTTCTGAGTATAATCTTTGTTATGAAGATAGCATCAAATACTTTTCTTTCCCTTTTTTGATGGAAGGGCCTTGGATATTTTCAAGTCTAACCCTCTAATTTTTCAGATGATATGACTGCCACAAAGCACTTGGTTTGGATATAAATCAATAACATTCCCAAGGGATATAGTGATGTCTAGGAATGCTCATCCTAAGTAACTTTTGTTTGTTTCATGTTTTTCTTACTTTCCAGTTCTCAAGTGTCACTTGCTCTGATTATAAAGAAAATACCTTTCACCAACCATTTCTTTCATTCCTTATGCTGCAATGCTTATAACTCAGTTAGATTGGGTGGCACAGAAGAGTAAATACATTATGAGCAAGGACCTAAGAAGAACTCCTGTGAGTGGAGGGCACAGGATTTTGTGGATAGATATGACCTCCATTTGGCTTCCCTGATAGCTATCAGCTAGATCTTAGATAAATGGGTCTTTCAGAGAAATGAGGAGTTGAATACTCTGAGATTTATCCCAAATGAAGGCATAAGTCCTATTTCCAAATAAATCAATTCCCTCTTCTATACGGCCTGTAGCAATCCTTAGAGCTATCAAACTTCACCTACTTTGCTTCATTATTCTCCTCGGTAATTTTTGTAAATATAGTCAAAGCATCTTTTACCCTTTCACTTCAGTTGTCATTTTCCAGCTGGAAAACAGAAAATTTGATCATTTGTACAGAAACAGCGTCTGTTGCTAACCCCTCAAGCTGGTATACTTGTTTCATTTCTTAGAGCCAAACATTCAGAAACATGTGTTAATATGTGTATCTTTTCCTGTATATTAATAATAAGTGGGTCATTAAGGGCTGTATAATGAGAGAATGCAGTTTTCTGGCCTGATAAGTCCCCGAGGTTCATTACCAAATTCATCTTACATGTCAGCCATTAAATAGGATGGCATTTTCCTCTTTTCATCCATGAGTATCATTTAATTTCATCTAAATGGAATTTACTCTCTGGTCATAACCATCATCACCTTCATCACACCACCATCAAGAGGTATTTATTACCTATTTCAATGCATATGGTGCTATATTCAGTATGGTTCTACACAACTCCATCATCATGGCTCTTACCCATGGGAGGCTAGTATAATAAGTGAATTACCGAAAATGGTGAGATTTCAGTTCAAGCCCAGATTCTACCACTGAATACCTGGGTGAGCTGGAGTGTGGTATTTTCTTCCCATGGGCCATGTCTCATCTGAAAATGAGACAGTTGAGCTAAATTATTTCTAAGATTTTGTCATGTTGTAA
The DNA here is from genome assembly GCF_030445035.2 of Dasypus novemcinctus. Classification (NCBI taxonomy): domain Eukaryota; kingdom Metazoa; phylum Chordata; class Mammalia; order Cingulata; family Dasypodidae; genus Dasypus; species Dasypus novemcinctus. The sequence continues at coordinate 56,198,452 of NC_080689.1, read as the reverse complement.
TGCCAGGTCTTTTCCCAGCTTCAACTGCAGGTATTTTAAGTGGGAAGAAGATCAGCAGAAGTGAGAGTTGATCTGGAACTTTAAACAGGTGGCTACACCCAGAGAAGTTCTTACCCTCTGGATCCCAGATGAGAGCTGTCTATGCTCTGGACTTTGTTTCTTCTCTTGACCTCAACCTGGCTCCTCTGTGTTCTTGACATCATCTGCCATCCTTGTTATACTACCTGTTGCTTCCTTCCCATTTTCTCTAGCTCCTGGCCTTGCTGTCCAGGTGACAATCCACAGCAGATCTCTATTCTTTTACTTCTCCCAGGCATACACAGGGGCTGTGTCCCAATTAGAACATTAATCTTGAATGGTTCCAGGAGAAAACTCTTGACCACCACCTCCATACTGGGTCCCTATTCTGGGAACTATATCTGATCTCTTTCAAAAAGAGCTAAGACAGAGCCTGAGGGTGAATCATCCAGTTAGGTACCGGATGAGTTTGGGTCTGAGGCTGATTAAGTAGGAAATTATCGTGGGCAAAGAAGTAGATGGAACAGAAGGAATAACTCATAGTGGTTTCAGAGAGAATAAAGGATCAAACACAGAGAAACACGGAAATGCCCTGGTGGTGATCATGAAGACAGAAATGGAAGCAAAAACCCAGAAAGCATGCCTAGGTTGGATGAACAAATGAAAGGTAGACAGTAGGCCGGTGAAGGAGCAGGAATTCGGAAAGGAATTCTGTGATTTATGCCTAAAATGTGCCCCTGTGTTGGGAGAACCTTACATCCTTTCCCAACTTGTATATAGAATAGACTGAGTAAAAAGGCACCATATCAGGTAGAGAAGCTTGATATACAAGCAGTAACCAAATAAGCTTAAGACTGTTTATAACTTTGTGTTATGGGCTCCATGTGAATTATTTTCATATGTAATCTTCCCAACTACCTTTTCAGGTAGCCATATAATGGAGCTATATCTGACCTAAGGGTGAAGTTCTAAAATAAATGTATCAGGAAAAGACACAAACAGTCCATATCTCACTGAAAATACCTGAGGAAGAGACCATATTAGTGGCAGATAGATATACCATCTCTCAGTAATTTTGATGAGCCAATTTTTCCTCCTTCACTGTTCAATTGAGCCCAAAATTCATCTAAGCATCTAAATTTCTTTCATCTAAGATTCATCTAAGCAGTGGCTTAGTTATTTAGTACCCTTATACAAACGTGAGCACTGTATCTTTAAATGCTAGCAGTACACTAAGTTTGTTGAGATGCTCACTACTTGAGAACCTCAGAAATTAAGAACAAATGAGGGAGAAAGAGATTTATATCTCCCCTCTCACACTGGAGAAAATGTTCACCAAGTGGAATGGCAGATGGAATCATCCTCACAATTCAAACTACTTTTCTGTCCCTCTCATCTTTGACAGAGTACATGCTGTTGAATTCCTGTCCACTGAGTGTATAGAGGAGTTCTTATAATAATGTGGCATAGAGAAGTTAACAAACTCACAGAGCTTCATATATATACTTGAGTTTGTGCCTTTATCCACTACGCAATTACTGACAGACAAATGGTTCTTTCAGGTAATTAGACTTTTTCAATATTAATTTTTCTACTTTTCTTCTTTTTTAATTAATCAGAGGTCTCTTGACCAGGAAAGCTCATCAGACACACACTTGAGAGTTTCTCTGAATTTCTACATCCATTTTCTCAAGCTACACAATATGTAAATCTCTGGACTCCAGGGGCCAGTTTTAAGCTGGTTTCAAATACCACAGAGCACATAAATTTTCCTCCTCCCTTCTTCTTTCCCCTCACCCCATAATCTACTCACTCTTTGACCTCACCACAAGAAGCAGATGACTGCCTTAAATTTAGAGTTTTCTTTTCCATTAAAAAATGCACATTTTCAGCCCTAATCGTATTTCAGAAAGCAAGTTAATCAGCCTTCCTAGTAAGCCTGCTTGCTGGCCCAGGTGAGAAGCTGCCTAAAAAAATCACAAACTGACAGGGAAGCACCACTGATTGGAAATTGGGAGTCAGAACACTCAGGAATGATTTAGGAATGCAGACCAATTTTACTAGCTGAGAGGAAGGTCAGCCTGAAACCATGGAAAAAAATCTAGATAAGGAAATATTTTTGAAGAAATATTGTTTTATGACTTTCAAATACTCACAATAATTTGTCTCAGAGCGTATCCAGTCATGTATTGACTGCTGAAGGTTCTTAAGAGACAGGTCTGAGGAATAGAGGAGACTAGTTTCTAATTAGCATAACTAACAAATAAAGGACAGTTAGTCAAGTTCTTGAAAACAACTTTTTTCTAAGCAATCTTGTTTACACCATTAATTTTTCTTTCTTGTTAGAAAAAGTGTGCTGGGTAAGGTAAATTTTAGCCAAAAATAAGTTTCATCACCGTGTCATAATTATCTCTAGCCCAGGGCAGTTTAGCCATGGTCCAAGTTTGGATTTTGTGTTATAGCTAAAGTAATAAATTTGATTAAGAAAATTAAAAAATTCACTTTCATGAAATAATGACTTTTGTTCTGGAGGAAATTAAAACAAAGATAAAGATGATTCATGGGGTGATATATATAAAACATATAGAGTTGAAAATTTTTTTAAAAAAGAAAAGTAGTCTCTCCAAAGCAAGAATCTTATGTTAGGTCAAAACAGAAACAATGTAAGAGAGTTTGAGTATATTCATTATTTTCCCATTTGAAGAAGCCCTCTCTTTCATATTATTTATTTATTTCCAAACGTCATGCTCCAAACACAAATGAATATGGTTCTTACTGATGCTCTTCAACTTTGTCAGGCTACCCAGCCCCCTCCTCTTCCTTCCTAAATTTAATTAAAACCAGCAATCAGCCAAACTGGAAAGAAACCCTATTTACATAACACAAAGAAAAACAATTTTTAAAAGCCCACATTAATCATGAGCTTTAGAGAAAGTCACCATAAATAGGATGTATCTAGTGGAGCGACAAGCTCCAGCCACTTAAGGAAAATATTTCTTTCCAGCCACAGGAATCCCAGTGTTACTGAAGAACATAACTCTTTTGTTCCACAAATTCCTCACTTCCATATGAAGTTACCATGACTTGCCCTACCCAGTTTTAAAATCACGGATATTCAAAGTTGCCTCATTTATCCACACAATCTAGCGAAAGCTGAATTCTATTTTATGGTATTACCAGGAGCGAGGAAAGGAAAATCAAATACCAACTGCATGCCAAACAAAATGCTCACCTTTCCGTAGACATTACTTCATTCAACTGAGCCAGCAGACAAATGAGGTTGTCCGGTTCTCTCATCCCGAGTTTCAACTTTGAACTCAAGAGAGGGTCTACTGCCCTAGAGCTCACTACCTTCTTGAGATCAGACGTCCATTGTCCCCTTCCACGCTCTATGCCTACTTCTTTTGTGGTTATTCCACTTCAACCATTCCATTAAGAAACATTTCAATCAAAATTAATAAAAGATCAAATGAATAAAGGACTACAAAAAGGTAGCCAATAGCAGAAACATCAAATGGGTGGCTGAAATGAAATGAAAGATACAGATTAATCACAAATATTACAGAAGACTGTTTGCTGAGCAGAGATAAAAATAATTCATGATCAAAGAAGTCATCCAAACCACTGTCTCCTCAGTTTACCTCAACAGTAAAAACACGGTCTACACTATTCCCCCAAAATATGAGAGAAAGTTATATAATTATAATTGTTATAGATAACTGTTTCTCAATGCTGAAAGAAGAAAAATATAAGTTATTGAATTTTTACTACATGCCAGGCACATGCTGAGAATTTTGTATGCTTTCTTACATAATCTTTACCACAGCAGGTGAGGTGTATATTTTCATGTTCATTTATAGATAAAGAATCTAAAGCAAAGGGAGTCCAATCAGTTGACAGGGTTGTAGGGCTAATAGATGGTTAGAACCAGGATTTTAATCCAGATTTGTCAGATCCATTTCTCTGTCTATGCCTGCTCTTTCTCCATCAGCAGAGGTAGCCATGAATAGAATCATTATGAGAAGGTCTAAATCGCAATAGCAACCTAGTCATTGTATCTGTGATGACTTGCATTCATGATCTCAGACTCAGATAAATGATTCCACATTATCCTCTGTCTTTCTAACCTTCCCTACAAATTCCACCAACCTTGTTCTGAATGTGTAAGATGGTTTAGACTTCAAATTCAAGACTCTACCTGTTAGTTATGATTTACATTCATTAGCAGCCTTTGGGGGTCACATTTCTAATGGGATGCAAATTTCCCAAACAAGGATATATACCTTATGTTAATAAAAGGAGCCCAAATACTGCCTTGGCTAATGCTATCCACATGCTGCCTCATATAAGCATTACATAACTAACTTGGATAACTAAGATTCCTTCTCTTATGACCCCTAAGCATTAACAATGACAACTAATACCATCTTTGGAAAACAGTTAAATGTTTAGAACACTGAGCCTCCCCAAGATGCCCTCTAAAATGGATCCCATTATTTCTGATTCCTGCCAGCTCCTTATTGATCTCTTTTACTCTTCATTCTCCCAGCTGTCAGCCAGCTAACCATAAAGTGCCAAACCTGCCAGGCATAACTTTATCCCCCTGTCTGTCCTGTGAGAAGGGTCCTTGTCACTTGTTTTCAGACACACGCTTTATATTTGAGTGCTCCACATTTATTAATTTGCCAAACATGTATATGTTTGATCCTTTTACCTCTACTATTCATTGCAAAGCCAATCAAGTAGAGAGGCAGATTCAATGCAGATAAATTCTATCATCGTGACCATGTGTTTGATGTTTCCTACAACATACCACATAAACTTATCACTTCCCATTTGGAGAGCACAAGGTAGATATTTATTAGCAAAAGCATATGAAAAATATATGAACACTTAATCACAGTGCCTCGCAAACAGTAGTTGCTCAATAAAAACTCAATTCTTGAATTTATAACTGTCAAACTATTGACCAAAGTTTCTGCTCATTAGACGCCAGTTACATGCAATATTTATCCAAAGAAGTAGTCTTGAAATTTTTTGATTGAGCCTTTCTGCTAAAACAATATTTGAGGTACAGTGTCGTATGTACTGCTGCACATAATATATGCTCTTTATAAAGCATATGCAGAATGGGACTTTTAAAATATGGGAACAGAAGTTCTAATACTGTAGAATAAATGTCCTGAAATAGGTGAGAAAGCCATATATCTTCTCCATACCAATGTCATAGACTCAAAATTCTGTCAAATTTTGAAGGTTCAAATCAATGGAGGAGAAACACATAAAATCTAAAGTATGAAGGTGATGGAATATACCAATAAAATTAGCATTTATATAGGAAGATTCTGGGAATTCTAGAAATTCACTTCAAATTAAACAGTAAAATAACAAATGTGTAATCTCAATTTAGGAAGGACTAGAAAACTGACCATTTTCTCTGTTCCACCCTACTTGATTCATCTCTTTAAACCACTGATTTTCTAAGAGATAACAGAAAAATAAAAGTTTCTTTAAAAGAAATTTTTCTCAAGTATAAATCAAATTAATTTACACATGGTGAAATTCACAAACAGGAACAAAAAGAGGACTGAGATCTCAAATAGGATGGATGTCAGATGGACATTAGACATGAGAGGGATGCGGACTATCATTCAGGTAAAAAACCAGACTTCTCAGGAGTCCACTGACCTAAACAACTCAGAACTCCTTAGACTATTAGAACCAGTTGCACCTTCAAAGTCATCTGACCTGTGATGACTGATATTATATGTCAACCTAGACAGTGTATTGGGTCCAGTTGTTTGGTCAAACACTGGCCTAGAGCTGCTGTGGAGATATTTTGTGGATAGGATTCGCATCTACAATCTGTTGATTTCAAGTAAGGGAGATGACCTTCTCTAATGTGTGTGAAACTCAACCAATCAGTTGGAGGCCTTAAAAGCAAAGATCTGCCTCAAGAAATTGTGCTTCAAGACTATATCATCTCTTCCTCTCTGTGATTCCAGCAGCTTGCTTCCCTGATGGATTTCAGACTCAAGAATTCAACATCAATTCTCACTGGAATTTCTAGCCTCCGGCCTGCCCTATAGATCTCATTACTTGCCAGCCCCCACAATCCCAGAGGCCAATTCCTTCTAATAATGTCTTAATATGTATTTACACATATATTTTGTTGGTTCTGTTTGAATTTTGACTAATAACATGGTCCAAGACATGCTTCCTACAGATCGAGTGACCAATAGTAACAATAAATGGTACAACTTGGACTAAAATTCACACACTAATTATCTTCAATCTAATTCACTATGCTATGTTGCTTCAACAGTGACTTGCTGAAAAAAAGTCATCCATGGTTATATATTTTTTGAATGCCAGGCACTTTTCCAAGTTTGAGTTTAATCATCCTAACTACCAAATGTTAGATTATATTATTACCTCACTTGTATAGATGAAGAAACTTAGGCATAGAGTTTAAGTACCTTGTCTAATATAACAAAGAAAATGAGAGAGCCTGAAAATCTTCTACTTACCTTATTGCTTCACTCTAAGACAGAGAAAAATTTACAAATCATGAACAAGTCAAAATGATACAAAAAGGAGTTGTCAGAATAGTTAAGCTGATTGGCTAAAATATTACAGTTACTTTCATTCTCTTCTGATAAGGTTGTGACAGTATCTCAACTAATTTCATCCTTCACTTTGTTAAGTTAAATAAAATGGCAGTCTGCACTGGGCATTTCTGGAAGCAGACCACTGTCCAAGAAGGCTTTTCCAGAGAACAAAAACAATTAACCTGCATAATTGTTTCCAAGAAAATGGAACATACACTACAGAGTCGCTGACAAGCAGAACCTGGTGATAAAACTAGTTTTGGTCCTGTAGAGAGAGCTTATCAGAATGGACAAGCATACAATACTATCAATGCATAATCTGCTCCTCACTTAGTAAGACTCCTCTACATAAAATGGAAACTTAATGTCAGCCAATCAGAACATTTCCTCACTTGCTTTCTCATTCACCTTATATGAGTGACCCCTTTTCACCCACTCAGTGGAGCTCTCTTCTACTTTCTGAATGGGATGCTGCCAGATTCATGAATCGCTCAATAAAGCTGTGAGATCCTAAATTGCAAGAAGAGTATTTCTTTTATCAATTTATTCAGCAAGCATTTCTGGGTGCCTTTTGTTTGCCAGTGATTATGCTAGAAGCTGGGGACTCAGAAATCAAGGATTCAACCAAGCTGTGTTCTAAGGGAGTCATACTTTAGTAGCAGAGACAGAAGAAAGTGTTTGCAACTAGTATGATCAAGCAAGCTGGGGGGATAGAGCAAGCCTAGAACAAACTGGGACCTCCATTTGTGATGTTAGGGCCTGTTACATTTAGCTAAGAGTCCAAAGCAGATTAATATGATCAGACTTTAGTCTGACCTATCACTATCTCTCCTCTTCACTGTTGCCAAATGAAGCTATGCTGGTGCTGGAGCTAGCATAGGTAAAATGTTGGCATCACCAGAGACATTCAGGCAGACATTTATTTACTGCCATCCCTGTTCCTCCTGGGGGGTGGAGAGACAGAATCAGAGTTTAATCTGGCAAGGACAAATAACCTCTGATCTACTTCACCTTATTTCAAGGGTTTGGGACCATCTCATATCCAAAGAAATTTTCTCCTGACTTACTGAGCAGTGCTGAAAATTCTATTCTTTGCTTTTTCTCACTGACCTTAAGGTTTGATATGAATATCTGAGGTGAGGTGAGGGTTGAGAACTCCCTTTTCAACTCTTCATTTATTACTTAATTTAAATTCAACAAGTGCAAAACTTCATTTTACAGGAGGATTTTTTATTCTCCTTGGTCACTGGCAGTGCAGAGTGAGAAAAAGGAAGGAGACATTAGTATGTGGAACAGAAAGTCAAGGCACCAAAGACTCTCATGGAGCTTAACAAATTTGGCCCAGGACTGGCTAGAGTACTAATGCAATGGAGGACATTTTTCTCCCAAGGAGGCCAATGCATCTCAGAAAATTAAAAACTTCACATGACAGAGCTGCCTACAGCAGCAGAGAACCAAAGCACAGGTATCTGCCAAGCTTGGTCATATCTAGTAGTTGCTGTTTCTGAAGGTGTTGGATGTGTGATTGTTCTGGTTTATCTCTAAAACACTTGAAGTAGAACCACAAAATTTGAATATTGATTAAGATTTTAAATATCACTCAAAACTATTCATCTTATAGTTGAGAAACTCATGGCAATTGAGTGACTTGCTGAACCCCAGACTCTGAAACCAGGGCTTTTCCATGGCATAGGCTGCCTTCCTTAAATTTGGCCATGTAACTAGCATATGTGACTTTGAATAATATGGAGTCCCATGAGCAAGAAAGGACCTACCACTCACTGAGTCCCTCAAGAACCTGAAAAAGAGGTAGCAGTAGTTCTTGTTCGCTGTTGGGACAATTGAGGTCCAGAGAGATTAAGTGTTCAAGTTCACCGTGCAGCCAGTAAGAAACAGAGCTAAGAGGAATTATATGAATTCAGAGAATGCTCTCCCACTCAGTAGACCATGTTTTGTCCACCCTGCGATACTGCTTCTGCTGGGTGTCCCTTTGCTTTCCCTATCAGACATTAATCTGTGGTCTACTTTCCTTTCTCAACTGCATATATAATTAGAGCTAAATGGAATTTACTTTTATATTTTATCAGGATTATCCAACAGAACAGACCCCTGTTTATAAACTGACTTGTCTAAAGCATTTATACATTTTATGTGTCCTCCTCAACATACCAGGCTAAAACAATTTAAGACTATTTTGAAATGTCATTGTCATTTCCAAGATTAATGATGACCCTGCTACTGGTGGTCACCATGTCTAGCTGCAGAATTGACAGTCATTTCAAGCAATGGTGAAGGAATTTTTCTAAAGAACTCTTGCATATAGAACACTGAGAAGATGTTTCAAGGCTCCAGGAGGCCATCCATCATCACCACTTTTGAATTCAATGTTGAAACTCGAGTTTGGCACTATCATGTAATTCCACCTTTCCTTCCCACCCTGATGGCCAGTGTGATACTGTCAGCACAGACATGGGTATCACAATCTGACTTGAGAAATAGCATAATATAAAAGTGACATTTGCTGTCTAGTAGATTCTGAAAAGTTAAAGAACAGCATCAAGATACCTACACTGCTCTAACCCACCTTCCACAAAGCATGCAGCACATTAAAGAAGGATAATTCAGTTTTAATGTCAAGACAATTTCATGATAGACTTTACCAAGAATATTGCTAAAGTCCCAATCCATGATAAACTTACCAGACAATTTATTATTTTAGAATGGGTTAGGACTTTCCCCAGTGTTTAATGCAAAAAGAATACTAAAAAGAAAGATCATCTCCCCTTCCTTCAACCAACTCAAGAAGCAGTTTTGTAACTTGGTCTCTTAGGGTCCCCAAACTGATCACAGTACCTTGGGAACCTTTGAGATAAGGCTGGGGGAAGGACGCTGGGCCTCCCAGAAGTCCAAAAGAGAGAAATTACACTCATATGTATGGTTAATGTTCTACATAAAATTTCCTTTGACAAATGAATATGAAAACTCCTAACATAGTCCCTTGGAGTCTTCACCCCACCCCCCTCCCACCCCAAGCAGTTGAAATAACTTTTCTTGTGCCTGAGGCTCATCTTTAATGACTTATTGCTGTCCTATATTCATGCCCCTTATGAGAAAGCAGATGTTGGGTTGGCATATGGTGCCCACTCATAAATTTCTCTAACCTTTCCCTGGTGTATAAGTCCCAGACAATGACAAGTTCCAGTGACCGGCCTTCACAGCTCTCCCCCAGGACCCCCAGAGCACTGGTCCCACTTGTTCCCCTCGGGTGGGTGAGCCAGGACCATGGAAATCCATCCACTGGCAGCATGCCCCGACGGAGGCAGGCAGGCCAGATCAGGCTCCAAGCACTGCACCCAGCAGCTCACCTGGGAAAGTCAAGGCTTAAGTAGCTTTAGCTTTGGAGGCCTGCATAGATTGCAGGTGATGTTTGAAGGGACTTCGCCAAGTGCCTCAGCTGCACAGGAAACTCAGAGCTGAGTTATACTGAAGAAAATGGGTGAAGGTCAAATAAGGAGGTACTAAGAGTAGGTCCTGATGTGAGCATTCACAAATTAGATCATGTAACATCCAGAGGTGTCTATGAAGGACAAAAGAAGGGAGGCTTCTACTGACATACTTAAGTGTACACTCGCCCTCCTCTCTTCTGCAGACTCCACTGGCACAAATGGTCTGATCACATGGAATGCAGCATTTCAGCATACTTTGTCTTTAATGGACCTGCTTTGGTCTTGTCTCTCAATTTACAAATAATGTGAGAACACAAACCACATCTGCTAAAACTCCACCTTCACTTATAAGCATGGTCTAAGCCCATAGTGCACACTTGTTAACTATTTATGAACTGAATGATAGATTGGAAGTCACTGCCACTGACTTCCCTTACATCGGCAGCATCATTGATACTAGTGTAACACATCGTGTTTTTATAGTTGCAGTTGGTAATTGGCTTACCTAATCTGACAGCGTCACTATGCCTATTTTACAGAATGTAACTTTGAAAATCATTGTTTATATAGAGATTTCAAATATGAAAGGAGGACAGAATTCACATTTCCTGACTCACATCACAGTTGAGCTGCAGTTAATCTGAACTTTAAATCTAGATTAAGGTCATTGTTTTTTCTTTGTAAGAAGATTTCAGGCAAATAAGAAATCAAATTTATATATTTTAGGGATAGTGTCATATTCTAAGTACTCTGGAATTACACTCACCTGTGGGCATGGTGCCCTATCTATCCCTCCATCCTTCCACCCTTCAGTCAGTTCTGTGCCTCTGCTGTGCCGATGCTGCCCTGTGCTTGTGCGATCCAAGAGCAGCAGGTCAAGGGCAGGGGAGCCAAGGAGCTGAGAGGTGTGCCAGGCTTGTCTGCATAAGCAACAAGTACACAACAGAAGGTGCTCCCACTCTCACTGACCAATGCAGAGAAGGCTTCACAGACAGAGCTGTGATTCTACCTGGGCTGAATCTTGCAGGATGAAGAGGGAGCATGAAATAGAGTTGCAGGCAAAAGAACAACCTAAGTGAGAGATGGGGCATGAAAGAAGATGGCATTTTTGATGAACTGGAGGCTTATTCTCCAACCCTCACTTTGATGTTTTCCCCCTTAACCTATCAATTCTTCTTAAAATTCAATGGTAGCAAGTATTTATAAGGCAATTGCTTCATGCCAGATATTGCCATTCCTTTCCTACCCAAATTTCTCATCCCTCACACCAGTATAACTGTGATTGCTTTTCCTAATGCCCCTGATCATTCAACACTAAGTCAGTGAGGAACGGTTGATGTGTACTTATGTGAGAGGCACTATGTTTGGTGTCATGCAAGACGGAAAACCACATAAAGCAAAATCCCTGTCTTCAAGGAGTTTGGATTCTTGCAGAGGAGATAAAACATTTATGAATATAACTGTAATATATGGAATAATGTAGTGCTATGTGAGAGGTACAAAGTAAATTATAAGCATTTGCACAGTGTAGTAGAACTCCATTATGACATGGTTTCTTAGCACATCCATTTGCATATACTATAAATCAGCTCCCCATACAAACAGAAGTAATAATAAATTAGAAGGCGCCAGTTGTTTTTTTCTCAGATGACACCCATATGGAAGAATTAAGACCAGGTTATAAGTAAGCATCATCCTTAATGGCTTCATAGCTCTTCTCCCCAAGACCCAAGACAATGGGACTCTGGCAGTTGGCACTGGAAGACAGAGTTCAAATGAGAGGGTCAAATCTAGCAAGTCATTATCAAAGGCAGGGGCAAAGTTCTCCTACAATGTCACACTTGCATCTCCCCATGTATTGCAATGCATGCTCATGGCTTTGGTTTCCTTCTTTAGTATGCAACTTATATTGGCTTCCACTCTTAGCTCTACATTCATGTACCTGTGTAGCAGTTTGATACAGTTATGAATTCCAAAAATAGATACTGGATTATGTTTGTAAACTGATCTGTACCTGGGCATGATTAAATTATGATTAGGGCTTTGATTGAGCCACATCATTAGGATGTTGTGTCCCTGCCGCTTGGTCGGTGGGGACTCACAGATAAAAGGCATGGCAAAGGACAGAGTTGGGGTTTTTAATATTGGAGTTTTGATGTTGGAGTTTGATGCTGCTGGAACCCTGGGAAGTAAGCACACAGAGGAAAGAGAAGCAAGCCTGGGAAGAGAGAAACCCAGGAAGGCTAAACTCTGGCAAATGCCAGCAGCCATCTTACTCCAACAAATGGAAGTAGACTTTGGTGAGGGAAGTAACCCATGCTTTATGGCCTGGTATCTGTAAGCTCCTACCCCAAGTAATTACCCTTTATAGAAGCCAATAGGTTGCTGGTATTTTGCATCAGCACCCCTTTGGTTGATTAATACAACCTGCCCCAGCCCCTCACCCTGAATATCTTATTTCAATATGCCCAAGACTTAGAAACTTCCTCTACCCCTCTAAACCTGCCCTCTTCTGTTCCTTAATTGTTCCTTCATTAATTAGTCACCTAGTTATAGAGTAAGAAACCCAAGAGGCATTCTTGTCAATGTCGTCTCCTTTTCTGCCATGGTAAACCTATCACCAAATTTACCTCTGACTTATCTTTTGATTCCATTCACTTTTTTTCCCATCTCTGTGGCCAATCCTGTGATCCAGGGTTGCTAGATCATCGCAGCAGCCTCCTAACAGATACCTGCCACAGCCACTCTGAAAACAGCCCAATCCATTTTCCACACTGCTCTCAGCATGATCCTTGCAACATGGAATTATGACTGTGTCCCTCCCCGGCTTATGACATTTACATGGTTTCCTATTGCTCTGAGTATAAACCAAAACCTTAGCATGACCTTAAGGGCCTAACCTAACCTACTACACACATCTCATTACCCATCTTTCTCCCCAAGCTTCCACTGTGATCAGTATCATGCTCCCTCCTGGTGCATGCTGTTGACTCATGTTCCCTATCTCCATGATTCCTGGCTAGCCCAGACCCATCATTGGCATTTCAACTCTAGTCTCACTTCTTCAGAGGCTTCCCTGGCCATCAACCGCACCTCTCATTTTCAGTATAAGACAGATTCTTTAAAAACAAAAAAAAGATTTATTTATTTATTTTAATTAATTTCTCTCCCCTCCCCCCACCCTATTATCTGCTCTCTGTGTCCATTCGCTGTGCGTTCTTCTGCGTCTGCTTGCATTCTTCTCAGCGGCACCGGGAATCTGTGTCTCTTTTTGTTGCGTCATCTTGCTGTGTCAGCTCTCCATGTTTACAGTGCCACTCCTGGGCAGGCTGTGTTTTTTTCACGCAGGGCAGCTCTCCTTGAGGGGCGCACTCCTTATGCATGGGCACCCCTACATGGGGGACACCCCTGCATGGCATGGCATTCCTTGTACACATCAGCACTGTGCATGGGCCAGCTTACCACATGGGTCAGGAGGTCCTTGGTTTGAATCCTGGACCTCCTATATGGTAGACAGATGCTCTATCAGTTGAACCAAATCTGCTTCCCAGTATAAGACAGATTCTTGAATTCATATTCTCCTAGGTTGTGTTTCTGCTATAACACACTAAGCTCAGTTTGTAATTAATCTTTTATCAGTATGATTATTTAAATAACTTTCTTTCCTTGCAGACTATAATTTCTATGAGAACAAGAACTACATCTGATTTTTCTCCCCATTTTATCTCTAGTTACAATTACAATACTTTGCAATTTGTTTAGATACTTGATATATACATGTTAAATGAATGACTGAAGGAAGAGTGAATGCAAGCATAAATAGAGAAGGATATTAGAAGTTATATCAGATGAAGGGGACCCCAAGTACAAATTCATACAGGAAGCATCTGTGAGTGGTGAACTTCTTTTAAATGAAGTACTGGTTTTCTTCTCTCACTGTCATCATCTTCTGCCATAAGCATAGTTCCTGAAAGGTTGTTTTAAGAGTGGCCTTCTGGGAAGCAGACATGGCCCAGTGGATAGGGCGTCCGTCTGCCACATGGGAGGTCCGCATTTCAAACTCCAGGCCTACTTGACCTGTGTGAAGCTGGCCCACGCACAGTGCTGATGCGCACAAGGAGTGCCATGCCACACGGGGTGTCCCTGTGTAGGGGAGCCCCATGCACAAGGAGTGCACCCCATAAGGAGAGCCGCCAGTGCGAAAGAAAGTGCAGCCTGCCCAAGAACTGCACCACACACACGGAGAGCTGACACACAAATTGACACAACAAAAAGAAATATAGATTCCCGTGCCACTGACAACAGAAGTGGACAAAGAAGAACACACAGCAAAAGGAACAGAGAGCAGACAACAGGGGTTTAGAGAGTAAGAGGAGAGAAATAAATAAATCTTAAAAAAAAAAAAGTGGGCTTCTGACAATCATAATTTTCCAGGCTTCTTAATATATGTGATTATGATCCAGGGGTATGGTTGGGCCCAAGGTGTTTCCAAATCCAGGTAATAAGGAATCATGGGATCTGATACTATACAGGGTATAGAAAGAAATCAAGGCATAGGCTGCTATCACTCTATTTAAGTATCTCTTCACCTGAACCACAAGGATGCTTCTTTTGCAACAGCTTACTATTTTATAAAAAATAACACTTGTTGACTATAGGCAATTCAAACTACACAGGTAATAATAAACAGCACAAATCACTGCACTCCCACTATTCAGAGATACCACAGCTAACGCTTTGGTAAAAACCATCCCTGTGGATATATGGATATAGTTTTACACCAATGGTATCACTTTTCACCTCAAATCGTCATGCTCACAAATGGAACTGACTGGTTTTACCAAAAGATATAGAAATGGTTCTTGAAGTCTTTCTGACTTCATACACACAAACATTGTTGAGTTAACATTCTTAGCCAAGAGAGGGAAGCAATAAACTTTTCCAATTATTCTGATTCAAGTCCTCCAAGTAGCACAACTTTCTAAAGAGATCCAAACTCTTAAAAACGGAAAACTACTGAGGTGGTGTAAGATCATAGAAAGGTAGTGAGATCCGGATGTTACCTGTGAAATGGCCTCTGTTAACTTCGAGGCTGAAACATCAAGCCTTACAAAAGAACAGGGAGGGTGGGAAGTAAGGCGCAGACCCACAGGCTGTAACAACATTCTGTGTGCATATTAGTTTGGTCATTCCCCACCATCACTGTGGATCTGGATTTCAAGGCGAGAAGTTCTAAGGAAGACTAGCAATTCATTAGTTGCCAAGTTGGAAAAGTCACCATAGTTACTGTCCAATGAAGCTTTACAGTCTAAATCTCCAAGAAAGAAACAAAACATCTCTATTAGCTGGTGACAAGCATCCATGTATAGTTCTGGAACTAAAGTTTTGTTGATTGCTGAGAATTGAGAGAGGGTGGTGATTCGTGTTATGAAAAGAACTAGATTTTTTTAAAGAGATGCAACTTGGTAACTAATTTTTGTCTCTCCCTGCCAGTGTAACCGTTTGAATGTTAATTTAATTTTATAGAATATCATTTATGTAAATGTAATTAGAAGGGAAACATGATCTGGAGATGCACAGCACCAAAGAAAATTTATTACTCCAAGGGGTATTGCTCTAATCATTCAACTGCAATATTGAGTTTCCCAGATTTAATCTAAAAGCAATAAATTACAAAAGGCTAATGCCCTGCCCAACAACAAGCTGTCATGAACCCAAGTTTCAGGGAAGAAAACCAGAAAGAGAAAGAGAGGGGGGGAAATCCTCAACTTTAGTTCAGCAACAGGCTATCACTAGATTCACATTTTCTGATATAGAACTCAGTAGAGACAACAGAGCCAGGGAAAAATAAAGCCTTCGTTTCCTAAAAAAGAATAAAATGGTAATTTCAACCTCCTCCTGCTTTCCCCCTATATCCGTATCCCACCCCCTGAAATTTGAACAGGGCTTTTTACTAGCTGCTAAACATTATTATAAGTGGTCAAAGTTCAGGACGCCATGTTCCCCAACAAAAGAAAAGGGAAAAGGGAATCCCACTAGGATGAAGCAGCCCCTTCTCTTCACCTGATGACTGCTTGTGATTTTGCAGAGAAGAGGAAAAGACACAGCCTGATTAAGGTCACAGTCATTCCATCATATGCATGCTGGAAAGTCACTTCTCCTGGGGTATCTGGTCAGCACAGAGGAACCCAGGCTGTTAAAAAGGGATGTTGTTCAGTTTCCACCTCTCCTCTTCACTCTGGGTGGTGGGGTTGTTCCAGGAAGAGGCAGGGGTTGTAGATGAACTTCCAGTTGCATATGCCGCATTCCTGAACTTGAACATGGCTGAGGCTACCCGATCCTTTTAAGGTGCTCAACATTTGCCAGATGGAAAAGAAAATAAAGTCATCAGCCTGACTACACAGAAGAAATCCTTGGTGAGCTTTTTAAAATTGCCACTGACTGGGCTTTACCACAGAGCAATTGATTTAGGATTTCTGTGGTCAGGACCTAGCCATGGACACATTTTTTAAAGCTCCCCAAGTGATTTTAATATTCAGCCCACAATGCAAATGACAGCCCTAGTAAATTTGATGGCATGCAATGAAATGCATAGTTTTAAAGGCATTCTATGTCACTGTGTCACAGAATCATTCCAGTGGGTAGAGCTATCTTGGAGTGGACAAAGGTGAAGGAGAATTGTATCTATTCATACAAGAATGACAGTTGCAGTTGGCCACATGTGTAGCAGTGGCTATCAGGTGAAATCACATCATTAAAATATGGTGTTAAATCTGGTTAATAAATATACTTTTATTGTTGTTGCTATTTCTTTTACCTAAGAAGAAACCATAGGCAGCATAACCTACCTCATCTTTCTCAAGTTAAGGAGTTTGAATATTTTAATCAGCATGCATTTCTGGGGGGGTGGGAGAGGGTCAAATCCTAAATTATAAATTAAATTCTATATGTCTTTCATTATCTAGAAACATCTTGGCTCTTCATATTATTCATTTGTCCCAAATATCTATGGTTTTTTGGGTTTGGTTGTTTAATTCAGAGAAAGGTGTATCATCTGAGGCAAATTAATGTTTGGGTTCAAAGATAGAATGGAGACTAATGTATCACTATTTCCCAATTGCACATGTGCAATTTGTGCTATGTGGAAGATTTTTTCCCTTAATTTTGGTGGTTTTGTATTTGTTCTAATATTTAGATGAAGTAATTTAAGTAGTACTTTGAACCTGTGTTTTCATGGAAGTTATTTCTTAGAATGGGACTAAGTAAAATATTGATCTGATTTAAACCAATTTATTAAGCATAGTAGAGGGGTTACTTTAATGTGGCAAAACTCATGAAGGTGGTACACAAAACTTCCCTATAGAAACAATGATTAAATAATAGGGCAGAAAAATTAATTGTAACTCCAAGAATTGAGCGTTCAACATGCCCATTATGTTCCTCTCATGCCCCAAACACCCTCCATGCCCACACAAGCACACAGTCCACTATTCGAGTGGATTGGATTTTATCTTCTTCTCCTCCCAAAACTAGTTTAGTGAAGAGACTTTAGTGGGAACCTTTAAAAGATAAAGTATTTGTCCATGATGTTTTGAAGTATTTTAACAATGTGGAAAGGCTATACCTTCACACCCATTGAGTCCAGGATTCCTTTCACCAAGGAATCAGCCCCAGACCTCAAAGACAAACATGTAGACTGGGAATCAATAACTTTTGACCAAAGGAAAAGAGAGACTGAAGAGAGAGGAAAAAAAATAGCTCATATCCGAGTCCATTCCTTGGTATTATGTCTCTGCTGATTCTGTTATTCTTTAATTGTGCTTGCTTAACACAAATGCTGATAGACCAAACTGAGAAAAATTACCCAAACAATCCAGGTAGAAGGTCATCCTTTTTACAGACTTGTTAAGGCTGTGCGTCAATTCTCTTCTACTCCACTACTGAGTATCCTTTTCTTCTCTTGAGACATTATACCTTATTTCTCACTAAACAATTTTTTTCCAAAGCAAACATCTCAAGAGTGTTAAATTAAGTGATTCATTGTCATAGGCCCCTGTATTGTATTACAAATGTAATCAGCTAATTATTTTTTCATATTTCAGACTTTTAATTATTAGATAGTTCCTCTCTTAGGAGTCAACTAGACTACAGAGACATGGGGAATAATACAATCTATCCTTCCCTTATTGTTTCAAAATGTGTTAAATAATTTAATAAAAAATCAGCAAAAACAAAGCAAACAAAAGCAAAATAAACAATAAAAACCTATTATAACAGGCATTTCATGAGGAAATAGGGTTTTCAGCAGCCCATTTGGGATGCAATATCTCACAGAGAAGAACTTATAGTTTTTAAAGTTTATTTGGTTCATCTATCAGTTTATGATATGCTAACATAATGTCTTTAATATCAGGAACTAATGACCAACAAATTCTTCACCATTGAAAAACAACTTAGGACTCATCCATGCCTAGCAATAATTACAAAACAGATTTTCAAACAAAGCTGATCCAACATTTCCAAATCTTATAAATCCCCTGGTAATTGTATGGCTAAAATGAAATGTAATGTGGAACAATTATATATATATAATTTAAAATACTATAGATCACCTATTCTGAAAAACACAGGCCCAATTTTCACACATGTCATTTATTTTCAGTTACAGTTATTTGCCTGTATTGTCTAAACTTTGGTCTTAAGCCCACAATTCATTTAGCCCATCGAGAGATTGCCCTTTGCTGGCTAATATAAATTCTCAACATACATATATGAAGAGGAAAAACAAATGGACATTTGCAGATAGGTTGTGGTTTGATGATGCAATGCAAAAAAGATTTTTTTAAAAACCCAGGAGTTATATTTGTTCTAGAATCAAATTAAAATGTATGAGAAATACAAGAGAAATACCAAGACATAACAAATGAAAAATAAAACCCCTGAATAATATACATAGACTTGGTTGCCTTAAATCTTTAGAATAATAAAGAGTAAATAGTAATCCATCTTCCCATTCTTAAATAGAGAGGTTCAATAAATTGTCTGTTTGCATAGCTAGTCCATAATGGATCTGGGATTTGAACTCAAAGAAATGCACCCATCTCCTAAAAACAAAAGTATTTGAAATTTGGATGATCACAGAGGGTGACTTTAGATCTGATCCTTCAGACACCAGCCATTTGAAGATCTGGGAGAAGAGCATTCTACACTGTGGAAGCTTCAGATGCAAGAACCTGAGGTGGGAAGAGGCTGGAAATGAACAAAAAGAGGGGGGCCAGCAGCGTTGGAGAAAGCCCTCTCTATCGACGCAAGTATTGTCCACTTGCATTATAGAACCAGAAGATGGTAATGGACACATTTTCCAGGAGGCACAGGTAACTAACTACCTTCCATTCTAAAAGGAAAGGGCCTTTGAGTCTTTCGTACGTTCAACCATTAGTATTTAAACTAATTTACTAGATGGCTAACATTTTAGCAGGATTGATAGTTTCCACTTAGGTTAACATGTGGTTTATGCTTTCCCACCCCAGGAAATTTGCCAAAGTCAGTAGGTTATAAGGCAAATAAACGCCACAATATGTCCAAATGTCGTATTCCTTTTGCATTACTTTGGTCTTCTTGTGTCAGGTACTAGAGTCAGCTTGGGAAGCTGATGGTTTAAATCCCTACCTGGGTATATACATATGAGCACTTGCTAATAATTAGTATATGGATCAAGGTATTTGAGGTATCAAGGTAGGTATTTGAGTTCCCAAAAGTTTTCTCTAAATACTTTATTTAAGACCAGAAATAAACATTTAAATGATACTTAAACACGTGCTTATTTTATAAACTGCAGTCTTTTAAAATGGTATAATTAATAAAACAAGTCATATTTTGTGGGCATGGGGTTGGGAGGGGTTTCTGAGAAGCTGAATAGTCATTTTAGCATTTTCCTTCTATCAAGTAGACACATTTGTCTACTTGATGTAATCATCTAGATATAATCCAATATATATAGAAAAAGTGAAGTAGAAAATATTTGACTATATAGTTGATATAGACAATGTGTTCAATTCAGGTCCATAAGCCAGTTTTGTTGTTTTTTAAGAGTATTCTCTCTTAATTTTTACTTATTTATTTGTCCCCACCCCCTCATTGTTTGCATTTGCTGTGTCTGTTTTGTTGTCTGTTTATGTTCTTTTTCGGAGGCACTAGAAAACAAACCCAGGATCTCCCATGTGGGAGGCAGGCACCCAATCACTTCGGCCACCTCTGCTCCCTCATAAGCCAGTTTATTCAAACTACCAGTAATCTGAAAATTCTACCTGGATCTCTAGGGCTTATTTTACCTGAGTCCAGAAAGACTAAAACCTTATACAAAATTAAAATAATTCTAAAATTCAAGTGTAATTGGTAGCGTTTAATCAATCTCTGTGAGGTTATGAAGGAAGCAGAAGGGAATGTACTTGACCCAGGCCTAGCAGTTATTTACTAAAACTTGTGCCAAATACTGCTGTTTTCATTATCCCAGGGCCTTCCTATAGCATAGTTATTTATTGCAATTTCTTAATTATGCATTCCAGCAATGTTTATAATTATAAACAGCCACTAATAAGAAGGCAATATGTAATTCCTTAGGAATCTCATTTTTACCTGACATTAATTAATACCCACTTATAAATTGCAGCATAACCATAAAATCCACTCGGTGCCTGAGTTTAATCTTTCACATTCACTGAAAAACTAGAAATCTGCTCCAAGGCAACAAGATAATCCCAATGTGCCAGCTTTATTAACGAATGAACATTCAACAGGTTTATTTCTTGGTGTGAACCATATGACTTTCCTATGTGAGATATATTTGGAGCAAAGCACCAGCTAAGAGTTTGAAGCAAGGGGTGATCATGCAGGATTATTCTTTTCTTCACTCTAAGAGGCAGCTCTCTGTCAAAATTTCACCATTTCTAAATGTTGACAAGCATGTACACTCTAACATGGCTTTTTGCCTGGCTCATTATGTAAATTATATTCATGTAATGCATCCTTTGGGTATTCAGGTGCAGCCCATGGTGTCTAATACAAGTCCTTCATGGCAGGAGAGACAGCAATGTACACTTTCAGTAAAGACAACTGATAAGGTGAAAGAAAAAATAACAGCTATTTTCAATCAAACTATGGAAAGCACCCTTAGTCCAGAAAGGATGCAATGCCAGGCTAAGGCAATAAAATACATCTCTGACCTTATTATCCAGACTTCTGCGTTAAGTACAGTGGCCATAAAAGAATTTGTATGCCCTAGTTTCTGACAGGTTGAATGTTACTTAGTCATCCAGGAGTGGAAAAATGGCTGCCTACATTCAAAGGAGATCATAGATTACAGACATTAACTGGGTATTGCAACCACAAGATGCTGTTACGATGGCTCACAAAAAAAGCAGCAGTCTCCTAACTCCCACACTTCGAAAAGAACTGTATATGTTATCTATTATTTAACAAATTATCCCAAGACTACTTGTTTATCTCACAGTTTCTGGGGATCAGGACTCTGGCCCGGCTGCATCCTCTGTCTCAGGGTTTTTCACAAGCTGCAATCAAGGGGTTGGCCAGGGCTGAAGTCCTCGCAAGGTTTGACTGGGTGAGATCCACTTCCAAGATCACTCAGTTGTTGTTGGCAGGATTCAGTTCCTTTGGACTGTTAGACTAATGGCCTCAGTTTCTTGCTGGTTGTTTATCCCTCAGTTTTTGGCCTTGAGGGCCTCTCCACCATGGTGCCTTGCTTCATGAAAGCATGCAAGCCAAGAAAGGAAGAGAAAAGTTACTTATACAAAAAGAATAGATGTCACAGTCTTTTGTAATCTATTCTCAGAAGTGACATCTTGTCCCCTTTGCATTAAAAGCAAGTCACTAGGTCCAGTCCACACCCAAGGGGAAAGGATTACACAAAAGTATGAAGGCCAGAAGGTGGGGATCATTGGAAGTCCTTGTGGAAGACTTTCCACTAGAGGAACTGAGAAGGTGTCTCAGGTGCCCAAAATATCCCTTCCCTAAAATAACATCCCTATCATGGTACCTAGTAAAACCTACAAGCCAACAAAATGAAATGGTAGCACCTTAGATCTCCATCTTGCCAGGATGGCTAGCTAGAAGCTTAATGGTGTTTGGCCATGGCATAGCACAAAAAGGAAACTTTATTTGCAATTCTAAAGACAAACAGAACAATTGCTATTGGAAAAAAACAGGTTTTAATGTCCTTTTCCTTTATGCCTACAACATTCATAAAGTCTCTCCCAAAATTCCAAAGAAGAACCTTTATCCTGCAATGGAGAAGGCATATATGTCAGTGTAGCTTAGATTGGTAGGGTGCTGCAACAACCTATAGCCCGCCACAGTCAGCATTTCACAGAGCATAATGGATGGAAGCAATACCTTCAGTGAAAATTGCTTGTGAGGCCTCTTGACTTGATGATCTTATTCTCAATAATGGCTTAACCAATGTTAACACTTTAAAAAATAAAGCATTTCCAGGGAGCAGATGTAGCTCAAGTGGTTGAGCAACTGCTTCCCATGTACCAGGTCCCAGGTTTGATCTCCAGTGCCTCCTAAAAACAAACAAATAAATGAAAAAATCAACTCTTATTGGGCAGCAGATTGTAACTCAGTGGTTGAGTGCCTACTTCCCGCGTATGAGGTCCTGGATTCAATCCCCCATACCTCCTGAAAAATTTTTAAAAATTAAATTAAATTTTTAAAAAAGCGTTTCCAGAAGCAGATCTTGCTCAAGCAAGAGGCATAAATGATGTGAGAGCCACATTTGGCAAATAAAGGAGAATGTGGGCCATTTCAGGAATATTCCCATGGCCATGCTGGTAAAGGTTATCACTAAATCCTCAATGCAAAGAGCTAGAAAATTGTCACCAAAATCCAATGTGCATCAGTTAGGTTCTGTAAAAAAAAAAAAAAAAGGGTAAGATTTCTTATGAATGGCATGGGAGCTCTCTCTAGCTGGCCTGGCAAAATTTTAATGGAACTGATGGCTCCCTTCTTTGGGTGAGGAGGTAAGTCTTCAAATTTCCATAGGTACAGGAGGGGGCTGAATACAAATCATTTCTCAAGTGACCAGAGACCCTAAGATTTGTACATGTTGGTTCTCTGTATTTCCTCAAAACAGTCTTAAAATATTTGGTCCTAGGCTAAGACTTGGAGCAAACCATGCCCAGAATATTTTTCCTCCATCAAGTCTGTGCTCACAATTGCCTATATAAAGGGATACAGGCAGGGCTTGGGTTTCCTCTCTTGAGCAAACAGCCTCTCAGTATATCCAATAGCTTCCCTGACCAAGCACACTGAGTTGAAGGATGAGCAAAGAACTGAAGATCCATCTAACTGCTGTCCCTTCTGCCCCTTTTGCTGTACCAAATGATTTTGCTGGTGTCCACCCTGAGAACTTTGCCCAACATAGATGGATGTGCAAAAATATTTTCAGGAAATGTCACAATATTTCCATTATATAGTGAGGCTTATTCATTTTGTTGTTGTGGTCATTATTGTTGCTGTTGTATATAGCCCAATTTTAAAGAACCAGGTATCATGAGAAAGAAATACATGGGCCCATTGTAGACAGAAACTGCGAGAAGGAACATTCCAGGGTCCAGAAGAGACAACACCAACTAAGTCACATACCTAATAACATGCCATCTTAGCCAGGCTTATTTCTGCTAGAGTATATTGCTTATAACACTAACATTTAGCCATCTGTAATTTATTGTCCAGTTCTTTGGGTCATTAAAGCTGGAAGGCTTTCTTAGTCTGGATTCCCCAAGATGTAAAAAGGCCATTTTTGATTTGTATACTTGGGAACATGATCAGGGGGAATCAGAGGAAAAAAGAGAAGGAGAGAGAGTCCATGCAAGGATATCACTATGAGTTACTGTTTGCTTCACACATCCTGTGGGATCATCTTTGAAGTAAAATGAAATGTATCTCACAATGTTCTTTGAGTAGGGGAGGGAAGAAAAGAGAAAGCATTTATCCATTGACTTCCAGTCCCCACTGGTGAACAGTTATCCTAATCTGGTATTAATTCTACCCAACTTCCAGGTAGCCATTATTGGGCACCAAATGTGTTCCTAAAGCATTCAGTGCAGTGGCACTAACAAAAAAACTCCATGTGGAGGACAAGAGGTCTGACTCACAGGCCTGAGGTGAAGTTGTACATACTGGAAGCTGGTTGAAGCCTACTCAGAACTGATAGTTGTAATGGTGGCTGACATAGGATATAGGTGTGGCTGAAAAGATTGGATATTGTGCTTAATAGTAATCTAAGAAAAAAGTTTTCAGATGGAAAATACTTGTGAAACAGCCATTAGCCCTTACAGGAGTAATGATTTAAGTCCTTAGTAGCTTAATTCCTAGAAGAAATTAAGATTGACGCTGAAGTGGTGGGGCACAGGGAATCATCTTATGGAGGGAGAGATTAGCTTGTAGGTTTTCATGAAGTGCCCTGGCAAGTATGTCACTGAAGATGAATGATAACGTTGGCAACTAAGACATCTTCTCTGTCCCTTCAACAGGAAGTCTTTTAAAACAGTTCCCAATGAATCCTACCTTCTGGTCTTTATATTCTTTTGTAATTCTCTCCCCTTGTGTGTTGGCTGGGCAAAGTGACTTGCTTCTAATGCAAAAGAAAAGTCATAGAACACTGAGTGCCAAAATTATTTCCTTTATTAATTTTTCTAAGCCTGGCCCCATGAGAATGCAAGCTCCAGGAAGCCACAATTTGGTTAATAACCAATCACCCCCCATAGAACAATATTTGGTACATAATAGATGCTCAGTCAGCTTTTGCTGAATAAACACAATTGAGTGAGTGAATAAGTGAATAATTATAATTATGATCAATTGTAAAGTATGGTCAAGACAAAGTGATTTCAAGCCCTAAATGAATAACCAGGATTTTTCCCAATAACCAGAGAGAGGACTGGTTAAGATTTCCCACATTACAGTGGAAAGATCATGAAATATATATTCACAAATATTAAAAATGAGCTGTTTTACTTAACTTTAAGCCTTATTTTCTTTTTCTGTCAGATGAGATGGTATTAACCATGATCTCACAAGGATTTTGTGAGAAAAAAATGTGTTTGTATGTAAAAGCGCATTATTAACCGAAAGAGCAAATGTTTGTGACTATTTGCCTGCCTGAGAGATTCCATCCTTCTCCTTTAAGTTGGAGTCAGAGGGGACAGTCCAAAGTCTCAGGAATCACTGCTTTCTTTTCCTCATATTCCAATGATATGCTTTGTCTTTGTTCTGAAAACAAGATAGAAAAGGAGAAGAGAACAATGGGAAAGAAACATGCATGGAGGCAAATAATAATAACTTGCCACAAGGAATAATCATGAAGACTTAAACGATTGCCAAGAACAAGATATGGTGTTTCCCCACTTGACACTTTTTTTGACTGATTTCATTCTGGTATGCTTTTCCTGATCTTGAGTGGGAATATTGAAACCTTTTTACCCAAGTTCTAGGATGTTTGATGTTGGCTCAAGCCTTCATATTATCCTAGGAGTCTAATTGACACACACAACTCCAGGTTTGGATCTTGGTCTAATTTTCACCAAAACCATAGTTGTAAGAAGAAAAGCAGGTCCACAGAATTGAAGAGTTAGACATGAGCTACCAGCTCAATATCTTAGAGAAAATTCTTTGAATAGCAGTAGGAAGAACACAGCTCATTACCCATTTTTTAAAATGGAAATGTTTTATTTTTAAAGAAGCTTTAGATGACATAAATGTTACATTGAAAATATAGGGGGATTCTCATATACCCCTCTCTCCGCCCCCCACTTTTCCCTATTAACAGCATATTTCATTATTAGAGTGGTTCATTTGTTACAATTGATGAACACCTATTGAAGCATTGCTACTAATCATGGTCTATCATTTATGTTATAGTTTACACTTTGCACTGCACACTGCACAATTTTACAGGTTTTGACAAAATGTATAATGGCCTGTATCCATCATTGCAATGTCATGAAGAACAATTCCAATGTCCCCAAAGTGCCCCATGTTACACCTATTCTTCCCTCTCCCCTTTTCAGAACCTCTGAAGACCACTGCCTTTATATCAATGTTACAAGTTCTTCCATTGCTAGAATAGTAATTACTCTACTTTAGTCATAGTTGCATTCTCCCCTTACATTTGTTCATTCCTCAGTCTTGAGGATTTTGGAATGGTGATGCCCACTCTGCTTCCAAATCAGAGGGGGCTTAGATCCCATGGGCAGACAGATGGAACTGTCTTGCTTGCAGTTGTTGATACTCTGTTTTTAGGGTAGGCGTTGTCCATTATCATCCTTTTTTCTTAGTTGTCCTGGGTGAGTCCAATGAATTGGAGAGTAGGTATTGCAACTTTGCTGAGATTCAGGGCTCAACTAACATGAACAGAACTTTAGACCGTCAAACTTTAGCTTCCATTTAGCTTCATGGTGCAGAAACAAACTATGTTTAACAATATACTGATAAAAGACATTTGCATATATATGCTACTCACTTGTGAAAATACATAAAATCATTTATGTGTATTTTGTGTGTGTATTTTCATATAGATAGAGAGATACTATCATAGATAAATCTTTAAGTTTCACATAAAACCTTGCAGTGGCTCCCCACTATCTAATCATGTGCATGGTACTGAATGTGACCTTCAGAGCCAGGAAAAGAATGACCCTAGCAAATCTTTCTAATCTACTCTTTACCCTATACTCCCCCCTGCTTTTTAAAAACGGAATTGGATTGTCTACCATTTTCCAAATATTTTGTGTTTTCCTGTTCTGTTGCGTAAGCAGGAACAGAATTGGGAATAGGAACTGTGGGAGGAATTGAGGTTGCTGGCCTTTTACTATTCTTGTGTCCTTTGAAGACTCTCATCTTTGAACAGTAGGACTTCACATACTTATTGAAACATATCTGTACCATTTGGCAAGTAGATGCTGCCACCTGAGGGCCTATCCCTGCCCTGGCTACTCTGCCCTTCCCCTAGAAGCCTACCCTGCTGGACCACTCCACAATCCAGCAGTTGGTGGATTATTGCCTGGCACAGAATGACACGCCCTGCACCCTACTCTATTGGGTGGTCTGCTTCTGAATCCATACCAGGTGTTTTATCTGTACTTTATCTCTGTTAAGCACGTTCAGTATTATTCTTATTGTAGTACTATTCTATATATTTCCTCCCTGTCCTGTTTCCTATTCTTTGAACACAGGTACAGACACACACACACACCTGTGCACACATCAGTGCAGACACAAAAGCACAGACAAGCACACAAATGTTCCCACACATACAGTTATATTGCCTCAGCTTCACGGTTTGCCACTTGCTCTTCAGTTGGCACTTATCCCTCTCACTGACATTACACCTTGGGTGTAATGATGGGAGACACAGAAAAGGGTGACTCCATTGATATATTTGCCCCCATGTTTGTCTTACACTAAATTACTACAAGACTCCTGGAAATACTCAACATTTATACACTTTATTTTCTGATTCATGCTCAAGTATTTTTAAGCCTCCCTTTTCTCACTTGCAAAATCAGCTACATGGATATAGTTCAGAGATTTTTTTAATGCACAATAAATCAGATAATGTATGTAAAGAGCCAGCACATAGAAATTACAATAAATGGTACCTATAGCTATCACAGTGTTTATTACTAATATTTTTATCATTAGGCTTTTGAGACTGGAGTTCTTATATCTTTCTAGTTAGTTCATTTTCAAGACAGTATCTGCATAGAAAGGTAAAAGAATAAAAGCAATTGTTTCTTTACTTCTTTTTTTTTTTAATTTTTACTTTAAATTTATTTGTAAGGAAAAGGAAATGGAAGGCAAGTATGCTTAGAAACCTTGGTTTAATTTTACATTAACTTAGTGGCTGGCATGCATAAAAAACCAAAATGAGCTAAGACTTAAAAAAAATACTCCTTCACCATGTCAAATTTCAATTAAATCACAATTAACAATTAAAATAATTCCAGGAGTTCCAGTTAGGGAGGAGGAGTATTTGGTGAAGCAATTCAAGGTACAACCTCCTTTCTGGAAGGTCAGTTCAGATTTTTCTTGTACCTCCTTTTGCAACAGAAAGGGCATGTAAGACACCTATTATGTTTCCAGGGAGGACATTATGAAAATCTAAACTATGTCCAAAGTATATTTTACTCCTAATAATTAGAACTGGATGAACAGCTGGAAAAAAAAAAATATGAACCTGCTCAAACTAAATTGCTTCCAATCTAACTGATCTAATGCAGTTTTCCAAAGAATAATTGATATTATATAATCATAACTGCCAGTTTATGTCACAAAAGTGACTTTTGACACTTTCCTTCTATACAGCCTAACATCATCAATTAAAACATCACTTGTGTAATGACATTTCGCCAGCCAGTTTAACATCATAAATTATGACATCACCTTTTTTTATGAAACTAGAAAATTGGAAAAGGGGGGTTGGGAAGACATTTCTACTAAAAACTAACATTGTTCTTCAATTTGTGCTTTCAGAACATTTTATGCTCTAGTCATGTTGCTGAGATGATTATTAGTAAAAGAAAAAAACAGCCTCGTAAAACCACAGTGAAAGCCTTAAGAACAAATTGTATATTTTCTTGTTTCACTTAGTTCTGGTTTAACATCCCTGGGTAGTGATACAAAGATTTTATTTCACAACTGTACTGTGAAATGGCTATTCTTGGAAATTCCTGGAAATTAGGAAACAGAAAAGGAAAACTTTGAGTTTGGGTTTGAATCTGGAACAGGGTATCCACCTCCCACCAAACCCATTTTAAAACAATATTTATGTCAGGAAGAAGGACTTCCAAAGGCTAAATACTTGTATTTCACCTGAAGCTCATAAGTACATATTACAGAAAATGTGACGGGAAATAGATCTTCTAAGATGAAAGGTCCTGATACCAAAGAAGGAACATTCATTTTGAGCGTCTAAAACATTGGCTTGTAAGGCAGAAATGCATCACTTTCCAAACTGTTTAGTGAACACCTGTGAGGCTAATAGCTATGCAGGTAAAGAAACAATGTCCAAGAGCAATTGCCTAAGGTCTCACATTAGAGCAAGCATGAGAAATGGGCCTCTCCCTCAGTTTGGTGATCCAGCCACGATAAGGCATGAAAAATGACAGTCTTGATGGTAGTACCTCTTTTAGAAGGCCACTAAACAAAGGTGAGTCGCCTTCCTCTTTCGTTTACAATTTGGTGATGGAGAGATAAAGGTGCTTCTCAGTGTCATAATCCATATTTTTAAAGAAAGTAACCAAGTTGACTCTTTCAAAGATGTTTATGTAATTACATATATGAATATCACAAGAATTTGTGAAAACATTATTTTTCTCTACCATTCAGCTGAACAGGGAAAGCTATAAGGAATAAGGTAGAAATTTTTGACTTTCATTAGTTTTGGGGCAAGGTAAAGTCACATGTCTTCTTCCAGTAACTAACATTTAAAATAAAAATACAATTACTATGTGAAAAAAAAGTGTGAACAAGCAGAGCATAGCAGAATTCTCACAATTCTATCTGGCAGGCGGGGTTTTAGTCCTTAAATCCAATCTCTGAACTCACTAGTGCGGTGGATAGAATTTTATTCCATAGTTTGGACATGTTCTTGGTCTTGGCCAGCATTCTGGTGGTGTAGACCCATTGTAAATCAGATCTCTTCAAGATGTTACTCCAGTTAAGGTGTGCCACAACCA
The DNA here is from genome assembly GCF_030445035.2 of Dasypus novemcinctus. Lineage (NCBI taxonomy): Eukaryota > Metazoa > Chordata > Mammalia > Cingulata > Dasypodidae > Dasypus > Dasypus novemcinctus. The sequence continues at coordinate 56,168,620 of NC_080689.1, read as the reverse complement.
AATCAGGTTGGGCTTTAATCTGGATAACTGGAGTCCTCTCTAAGCAGAGTGAAATTTAGATGGAGAGAAAAGCCAGGGGTGAGCAGCCAGAAGCCAAAAATCAACAGAACCCAAAGGAGAAGATACTACCCTGTGCATTGTCATGGAATCCCATGTTCCGGAGGAAGCAAGTCTTCTAGCCTCTGAAACATTGAGCCAAGAAATTTCTGTTGTTAAGCCAACTCATTTAATGGTATTTGTTTCAGCAGCTAAGAACATAAAATATTGGGTTAATGGGGATTCCCACATCAACCAAGGGTAAAATGAAACAAGTGAACAAATATATATGTAAAATATAACCAAAAAATGCATTTCTTGTACTTGAATATTTTAACAACTTTAATTGCACAGAATGGACAATTCTGCTTTATCCTGAATTTGACTAACTGTGCCAAGCAAGTTCTTGCTTTGACTGCCACTGGGCAACACCAAGCCATAAGGCATAGTTAATTGTATTGTTCGATGACCGAACATTAAAAAAAAACCTCCAAATTCCAGGTTCCTAGTGGGAGGTTTCTTAGTGACTGTCTCACCCTGCCAAGGGAAATTTTTAGAAGTTTTCCCAAAGCTTTTGAAGATAAACTACAAGAGTTTTCATTGTAAAAGATTGTCTCCTATTTATGATTTCTAAAACTGTAGTCACACCATGGGGTTTCAGCTGATTTTTAGAGGAAAGGTAACCTTTTGAAAGTATCTTTGAGTTAAATAGGATAAAAATTAAGCATGGTGTTTGAAATGAAAACAAAAGTCACTGTTATTACTAAGAAAGTTTAACATTTATAATAAAACACAAAAGCACCCCCCACACACATTTTGGATGGGGGGAGCAGACTTGTTGACTTTGTACAATTTATAACTTATGGACTGCATCAGAATCAATGACTGAGCGTTGTTTAGCCATGTTGATCATGAATGAATTCATCAACAGATTTCTTAAGTTAGAACAGATTCCAAGTTCCCAGGTAATTTTACGTAAGGTGAGGTGAATTTGGCTAGATTGAAACATGAATAAAACCTTGTATTATGGACCAGAATCTTGGAGGGAGAAGGAGGTGTGAACAGGAGTAAGAAGGGCTTGAGAGGCTCCAAATGCACTTGCTCTCTTCTTAAATTAGCAAAGCTTTAATGAAATAGCCAAGTGACTGGCACAGGGAGTGTGTCATGAAAACAGTTCTTAAATAAGAGTAAAACTTTAACTAAATCCATGTAAATTGTCAGGGCATATCTTAGTGGTCTCCTGAGGGTGGGGTGATTTACTTAGTCTCATTTCTCAACTTTTTTAAGAAAAGTTTTTGCCATGAATATTTATGCCTAGACTTCATTCACTGACTGCATTTCCACTCCGTTGGAATTATGCATCCCCATAGTGCACCCAAGAAAGGTGAGCAGTTAGAGGTGAGGAAAAGAGATTTCCTGACCTTTTGGAAATAGCAAGCTACGCTGGATTAAGTACAGCCTGAACGAGGTTACTTGTGGGTTGGTGGGGTGTAATTACCTCAAAATTATCTCACTGAAACAATTAGTGTGCAATAGATTTGATGCCAGACCTGTAGTTGTTCAGAATTTTTTTAAAGCATCTTACTTACTTCATCCTGAAATTGGGCAATTTATAATTCTTACAGTAGGTGCTAGTGAGGGTCTCCACATATTTGTACTCCTGAGTGCAGACTTATTTACAGCTGGTGCTTGTCAAATGAGTTGTAAATGCAAAGGTGCTAGACTGGAGGTATTTCCTTGGTGATAAAGCATTCACTAGACAAATTCCCAAGCCATCTGACACGCCAATGAGAGTGAGGCCCATGCTTATTATAGTTTGTAAGTCTTCAGACTGAAGGGGTTTGACTTTTGGTTCCCAATCACCCACAGTTGGTTATTTTTAAACCTGAAATTTTGGCAAATGGGACTCGAGTTTGAACACATTGCAATGGTGTACGTTTTTGGAAGCAGTTTCAGTTTCCTCTTTGCTTTTATATAAAACTGCTTCAAGGGAAGGGGGAAGTTTTATTTCATCTTATTTACGTTTCTGACAAAATTTAGAATGTATTTCTTAGACTTAGCTACCGTCTAAACTCCAAATATTGGATTAGTCATAGGGAACAGTTATTTGGGTTGTTGTTTAAAGGAAAGATTTAAGTTTTTCTTTATAGAAGCTTCTAAGAAGCTGTATTTTAAATAAATAATTATTAAGTATGTGAGAAATCACAGTGAAATGGGATTATTTTTTCAAAATTTTTTTTTTCTAAATTGATTACTTACTATACAGGCTGAAGGAGCTTTCTGTAGAGTTCCAACAAAGTGAAGGTAAAAAATGGAATCATGATTTATACTTTACAAAAGCAACTGTTTCTTTTACTCAAGAGAAGGAAAATAGTATTTGTCTTAAGTAGTAAACGGATAAATGTTGATACATAAACAAAAGCTACTTATTCTGCTCCTTCAATGGGAATCAAGTAATATAAAGACATCATCCAAAATGGTGATTGAAGGATTGTAAATGTTTATGGCTCTTGAATAAAAAGGGACAGAGCATTATAAAAAATATATTTCATTTGTTTTTACTATCTATAACAATTTAGTGAATAAAACAACCTGGAGAGTCTACAAAATAAACAGTGGCATGGATGTTGTCCACAGGAAGCAAAATGGCTAAAATAAGCATTATTTATTGGGAAGCTGAAAGTTATATTTACCAACCAAGTACTGTGTTAAAATTCCATATATCTTAACTAAGTCATTTACTTTGTGCAACAATCTTCTGAGGTGAGTAATATAGTCCAGATTCCCAGATGAGGAATCTAAGCCTCAGAAAAATCAATAAACTTGGCAATGCCAAGTTAAAACACCGACTTAGGTCTAGTTCTAAAACTATGACTTCTTTTCACTTCCCCATTTCAGTGAGTAGCTTTCTACTGAGGAATACTGACAGAGACAGAGAGAGAGAAAGCTCTGGTAACATTCAGTAGGAGGGTGCTATAGGTTTGATCTACACCAAACATAAAGTAGAAGACATTGATATAGTTTAACAATAATTTGTGGTAAGAAGGAAATTATCGTATTCTTTGGGAAAAAGAAATTGTTCACATTTATATGCTCAGGTATTCTCAATGCTTAATTTTTTATCAAGAATGACTTGACTAAGACTCAAGCATTAGTCTTAAGGAAGTCAGTTCAATTTCTTTGCTTTCATACAAAACTGCCTTAAGTGATTGATTCAGCATTACTTCATCTTATTTATGTTTCTGACAAAATTTAAACTGGATATTTCAGGCTAAGCTACTGTCCAGTGAAATGGCAAAGATCAACGTTACACTGTTATATATTTTTATTTTGTTATGGTGGTGGTTATGGTGGAATAAGGCCTTGGCTAGTGCTTAAGTATTATAATTCTTCTCACAAATTTCTCTGACTTTTACTGTTTTAATATTGGAACAACGTGGTGTGGTAGAAAGTATGTTGGATGGAAAGCATGACAACTACATTAGCCCTGGTTTCAGTCTTTTAGGCACAGCATCTTTGGTTAGTCTCTTGGTGGCTCTAAGCCTCCCTTTCCTCTAGAAAGGATACTCTAGAAAACCACATTCAGCTCTTAATTCTATCACCCACTAGAAAATTTTACTTTTGCAAAATATATTTGTATAACTATAAAATTAAAAAAAAATTTCATAAAGTATAATTTAAAGATGAACCACTTATGGTTTAAACTCTTTCACTATACAGAGACCATGTCTATTATTTTTTCTTCTTTAATGAGTTTTAATGAGCCATTCTGTTTAAATTCAGCACTGGTTACATGGATGTGTTTTTTGAGTGTTTTTTTAAATTTAGACAAACTGAATTAGGAATACCTCCACAGCACTATTCTCTTGTGTAATAAACATATTTTAAAACTTAAATTCAGGCCTCTTTTGAGTTGGCAGGCTCATTAGGTTTATAAGTTCAACCTACATGAGGAAGTAGAACACATCTTTCCAATATGAAATGTTGACATTTCTTCCTCATTTCCCAATTTCTAAATGACTTCAGATTTCATCTTTGCTTATACTCACTCTCTGGTGATCTCACCCAGTCTTATTTACACCATTTATAAGGCTGATGACTCACAAACTTTCTTGTCCAGACCAAACCTCTCTCCTGACTGCCTTCTTGACATCTAATTGTCTACTTGACCTCTTTATTTGGATGCTAATAAGCATTTCAAACCTAACATGCCCCAAACGTGGCGTCTAGTCCCTACCACATATACATACACTCTCCTGCCCCTTCTCCCTCCTCTATCAAGGGCAGCTCTACTTTGCTGGTTGCTCAGACCAAAACATTTGCAGTCTTCCTTGCTTCTTTCTTTTCTTTCAATCCCTGCTAAAAAGACCCTCAAAACATGGTATTTTATAGAAACTAAGATACCATCATTTGTGAGATACATGATTATCTTATTCATCCCTAAAAAAAAAATAATATGGAAACTATAACCCAATGCAATTGCTGAGAAGTTTTACTTTTTATTTATTTAAATATCTCTTTTAAACTTCTGCAGACATAGATTTTTTTTTTACCATATACCATCCTTATTCATACAGCAAAAGGAAAATGTAAATGAAATAAGTTGGTTAAAGTTTCCAAAAATGTTATTATTTTCAGACTCCATCTTCTACATCACTTTGACTTGGTTATGCAAGTACAGGTTTTTCCACAAAATAGCATCCTCATGCAATTTAAAATAGTTGCAATACAATGCTCCTCTTCCTGCAAGTCTTGAACAGAAGCTGTAAAATTTCCAGTGACTTGTAATTCAGGTGAGTAAGATTTTAACAAGTTGAAGTTAAACTGTATTTCTATGTATTAACCATGAACTGTTAGGGACTGAATTTTCACGGATGAACCTAGAGGACATTATGTTGAGTGAAGCAAGCCAGACACAAGGACAAATACTATATGATTGTGCTATTATGAACTAAATATACTGTGTAAATTCATGGTGTTAATAATTAGAATTTAGGTCACCAGAAAATAGAAGGAGGGTAGGGAATGGAAAGCTGAGGGTTAATCTGTGCAGAATAGTAAAAAGGTTGTTTGTAAATCTTTGTAAATGAATAGAAATGGTTAAAACATATCATGGTGTTTGTGACTAGCAGTGCTATTGTGTGGTTATGACAGGGTTGAAAGGGAAAGCCTTAAGTCAGATTACTAGAAAGAAAGCTAAGAACTGTAATTTGGGACTGTATAAGATAGTAAAACCTCACGTAAAACATGAATATGGGTGATATTGCATATATAAGACTGTTTTTACAAAATATAAGTACAAATATACTAGAAAGAAGGAAAAAGAATAGCAGCTATATAGGGCAGGCCAGGCATAAACAGATTGAGAGTTGATGAGGTTTTTTGTTTGTTTGTTTTGTTTTTTTATTATTATTGGAATAATGAAAGTGCTCTGGGAATGGCTGGAGTGATGAATGAACAAATATGTGATTATACCAAGTTCCATTGATTGTACTCTTTGGATGGATTTATGCTTTATTAATATGTATCAATAAAATTGAAAAAAAAATTAACTAAATTGACTAAGAAAGTGAAAAAATCAATACAATTTACACTGGCATCAAAATGTGAAATACTTGGAGATAGATCTGACAAAAGATATGTAAAACCTATAAACTAAAACTACAAAACATTTCTGAGAGAAAGTAAAGAAGAGCTAAGTAAATGGAGAAATTTACTGTGTTTATAGATTGTAAGATTCAATATTATTAAGATGTCAATTCTCCCCAAAATATCTATAGATGAACAACTGCAATCAAAATCCCAGTACAATTTTGTAGAAACTGGCAAGCTGATTCCAAAATTCATATAAAAATGCAAAGGACCTAAAATATCCAAAACATCTTTGAAAAAGATAAAGTTGAAAAGTCAAACTCTCCCATATCTCAAGATTATCAAAAAGCAACAGTTATTAAGACAGTATGACATTGTTGTCAGTATAGACCCATACATTATCAGAACAGAAATAAGGGGTTAGAAATGGGTCCATACATATATCGTCAACTGATTTTAAACAAGAGGGCAGAGGCAATTCAAAAGAGAAAGGGTTATTTTGCAATAAATGGTGCTGAAATGATAGGAGATCTATTTACAAATAGAAACCTTGAGCAATACCATTCACTATATACAAAACCTAACTTGAAATGGATTGTAAACCTAAATCTATAAAACTTCTAGGGGAAAAAAATCTTAAAATTGGAGAAAATCAAATCTTTGTGAATTTGTGTTAGGCCTAATTTTCTAAGATATAACACCAAAATAGTGTCCATTAAACAAAAATTTGATAAACTGGACTTCATGAAAATCAAGAAATTCTGCTCTTTGGAAGACAGTGAATGAAAATACAAAATAAAGACTGGGAGAAAATATTTAAAAATCACAAATCTAATATAAAAAGTACTCTTAAATTTTTTTAAAAAAATCAAATATATAGTATGGGCAAAGTATTTGAATAGACCCTTCACTAAAGAAGAGACATGGATAACAAAAAGTACAGGAAAGATACTCAACATCATGAATCATTAGGGAAATGCTAATTCAAACCAGGGTAAGATACTACTACACATTGTAGAATGATTAATATTTTTAAAAAAGACTGATCAAACCAAGTGTTGGCAAGAATATGGAGCAACTGGGAAGGTAAAATGATACAAGCACTTTGGTAAACAGTCTGTCAGTGTCTTAAGTTAAATATACACCTAACCACATGAATCAGTCATTCTACTCCTAGGCATACTCAAGAGAAATGAAAGGATATGTCCAAAGACATACATGAATGTTCATTGCAGTTTTATTTGCAATAGCTAAAAACTGGAAACAACTAGTGTCTATCATCAGGTTACTGAATCAGCAAATTATGGCATATTCATATAATGTAATAATACTCAGCAATAAACATGCAAAAATATGGATGAGTCTCAAAATACTCATGCTGAGTAAAAGAGGCCAAACAAGAGAGCATACACTGTATAATTACATTCAGATAAAATTTTAGAAAATGTTAAGTAGTCTATAGTGACAGAAAGTACATCAGTGATTTACTGGCAATCAGTGGGAGGTAAGGTAAGGGGTATAGCCAGAAAAAAGATGAGAATGAGAAATTACAAAGGGGCACAGAGAAACTTTTGGAAGCGATGGATATGTTAATTATCTTGATTAAGATAATGATTTCACAGGTGTATATATGTCAAAATGTATTATCTTGTACACTTAAAGTGACATATTCTATACATCATGTTTACCTCAATAAAGCTGTTAAAACTTTATTAAAAAATGTTTAAGTAGAGGAATAGTATATTCAACACATCCATTAATTCAATAACTACTGGTTGAATGCTAACTACGGACCAGGTTATTTTAAAGTGAAATTTAGAATTATTGACCAGCATAGTCTGACAAGTAGATTTGAATTTGAAGAGACTGGAAAAAGAGTCACTAAAAGAAAAAGCATGGGCTCTGGAGTCAAAAGGATGTAGGCTCACATCCAGGCTTGTCCACTTAACACCTGTGTGACTTGTGGAATGTTAATCTTTCTGTGCCTCCCTCACTTCATCTGCAGCATCTATCCTAAAACCATGACAGTGTTTAGAAATCATGTCCATAAATTATCTTGCTCAAAGTGGTGACATCTTACAAGAGAAAATATATTAACAATGTTTTCTTAATAAAAGAGAAAGATTTTGCCACTCTTCACACATGAGGTTAAACTATCTTGGAGTTCTCATACAAAGGCAAACTGTATTTGGTGACTAGGTTTTTAAGGTAAGAGAAAGAAATTCAGGTATCAGTAATGATTAAAAGAATGATAGCTCAATTACTAGAAGCTTTTCTAGGAATCAGGAGGAAGAATCAAGTTCTTCAGGAATATGGCTAATATAATACAGACTGATAAGCATCCAAGTACATAGATTTTGATGCGAGTCTGAAGCAGGATCTTAATGATATTGTTAGAGTTGAATCCCTGAGAATAGATTATTGTCTGTATCAGTCAAGGGCTAGTCAAGGAATGACAAAGCACTCTAGGTATTTAAAACAATTGAACATAAGTACTGAAAATTGGTTACAATGGTGCTGAAAGGGCTAGAAGAACAAAAGATGGGGGAAGGGGAGGGGTTGCTGATAGCCACAGAATGGAAGTGGTTAATGCCACTTGGCTGGAGCCCACAAGCCTGCAAGTGCTTTTGAGTTGCTGGAATGCTATCAACTGACAGGTCTGGGTTCACTATTAACCAGCTCTGAAACCTCAAGAAGGCACTACCTCTGCTAGGCTGAGGGAGATGAGAATCACCTCTGTTCTGCTGCTGCTACAGCAACCAACTGTTGCACTCTTGGAGTCAGGAGAAGGAGGCTAAGGAGGCTTCTCTTTTTCCCACTTTCTGCCCTCCCACTGTGCCGCTATTGAGAGAACCTAAAAGCAAGTCAGCTGGCAACGGAACCTGGGGAAACAGAAGTCTGCTACTCCCAGCTCTGACAGCATAGAGTAGGGTATAAAAGGACCAGTGCAGGACTGAGATGCAGTAGGTAAATAACCAGCACCGTGTCTAAAGGAGTAACCATAGAAAGAGGGAATAAAGGCAGAAACTGCAGCAACAAAGAAGAAAGAGAAGTGGTTGGAGAGAGAGAAGTAGAACCAGAAAAATCCATTGCACAGCAGGAAAATCAACTTCAAAATAGAAAATGCATCTAGTGGTGTCTTGATCTAGCAAAAGGGAAAGCCACTGAATTTGACAGTTAGCAGCTGGTCTTGATGACCTTGAAAATCTACTTTTAGTTTCTCAGGTATTATAGGAATAGATGCCAGATTTCAGAGGAAGAAGTTAAATGTTAGGAAAAAAAGATGGTGGACATAAATTACACATTTTTAGAGTTTGACTGGAAATGTGAGAAATAAACCAACTTATATACCTTTCTCAGAAATTGCACCTTAATAAGGTGACCAGCTCTTCTTGGTTTACCCCAGACTTTCCTGGTGTTAACTCACAAATTTCCTGTTCCTAAGAACCCATAGGAACTCCTAAGTCCCAAGCAAGCCAAGATGGTTGGTCATTCCAACTCTTAATGTCTTGAAGAACATCCACAAATGAGCTATATTCAGACTTCAACAAAGGATGCTAAAGCTTTTGTTACCTAAAATACTTCCAGAATCAGCATTGTTTTGCTCCCCAGTTCCTTAATAGTGCAGTCATTCAACTTGATTTTAAAATGTGAATTGTTCTCCATCTAGGTTTCACCCTCTTTAGTCTGGCTGCTGGCTGCAAAGACATCCCAAGAGAATATTATCCTGCTTAGCTGTTCAAGTTCAACCTTTCTCTACACCCCAGGTAATTAATATCTGCCCTTGGTCAGCCTGCAGGAATACTTGTTGAGCTTGGAGTTTTCCATTTTAACATTGAACCCCAGGAAAGAGCAAGGCAAATTTATACTAGTGAGTCTAATTGCTAGAAAGGTAATTCTGCAAAGATGAAAATCAGCTGAAAGATTAACACTGCTACACCAGCTTGAGTGCCCTGGCTAACAGATAGAAAATTATGTTTCAATAAAATGAAAGGATACTGAATTAGGTAGATTACTCAGGAGACTGGTAATGGAATATAGAGCCTTTCACCTCTGGGTCACCATTACTAATCTGGTCCAGGGCAGTTCTAGACCACAGTTTGGAGAGGCTGATGGCTCACCCCAGCCCTTGCTGTCTGAAGTACTTGATGAACTGGTCTCCCAAAGCATCTGCATCAGCCTCGAAGGTCACTGTGGTTCATTGAAGATGTAAGAGGAAATGAAGTCCCTTTAGAGAGGAGGGGCTAGCCATGAGGATAGTCAAGAGCTAAGGCGGACAACAGAATCTACTACATGATGAGGAGAAATGATTAAAAATTGGGAGCCACACACTGAAGGGAAATCAAATTTTCAGCTTGCATAGGAGGAGTTGACTGTTTCACCTAAATTTGAATCAGCAACGGAGTGAAAGTAGTGATTAAGGGTTTGTTCTGTGTATAAATACTGGGAAGCAGTGGCAAGGGAGGAGCAGATTTGCATTAGAAGTCAATACTTGGAGGTCAGAGTATGTTGAGCCAAACCAAGTTAGAAAATCACTTATCACCCACGTTTGAGCATGTCCCAAGGCTTATCTTATCCCACAAAATATCACCAAAGATGGTTAAAGTCTGATATAAGGAGATTAGGTTAATTCCTGATGCCAGTGTAAGAAAAATCCTTCTCCATAATGGAACCCATATGTCAGCTGCAGTCTCCCAGCCCTTTAATATCTAGATAAAGTCATCTCAAACTTTATATTCCATACCTTGTGGGAGTCTAAAGGACTCCCTAAGATTTCTGCATATGCTCAGAGGTTGTGTTCTCATGGTTACCTCTGGAACTAAATTCTTAGTTTTCCTCAGTAAGTTCTGATTATGGCTTCTCTTACCACTCTTGGCCTGCCATGTCCAGGAGGACTTTATTTAAGATGGAAGATGGGGTGCAGAGGGAGGAGAATGGAGGCAGCCTCTGTTCTTCCAGGTTCTCAGAATAGTCTACCAACAGGACAGTTTACTGGTCCTTTAACTCTTAGCTGGTTACTATCCAACTTCTTCTCTCCTTTCATTTCTGTTTCTCCCTTGATCCTCAAGATTGTCCCCAGAAACCTCACATTCTTCTTATTTCTCTTGCAGTTTCCACTTCCAAATTTTTTAAGACAGATTCATTAAACCTCTCAGAAAAACAAACAAGCCTTTCATGTCAAGAACCCATCGTCCAGAGGAGGTGGTCTGGTCTTCAAGAAACATTTTCCCCCCTCTCCATTACAACAGTATACCAAGCGATGATCTAAGCAATGCCAAGAAAAGGAACTTCTCAGTTGAGTCTATTTCTTAGGATATAAAACAGAAATGTGGGCATGTATTTGGTGTTCAAATACATATTTGCAGATGTACTTCTCCCAAGCAGAAGATGTCACTAGAATTTTGGTATCTTGTCTGTGTCTATATGGTGAAGATTCATAACATGGAACCCTGATAAAACAGAAAAAAGCTATGGCTTTTTAGTTAATAGACATGAACAATCCTATGGTGATTCTAAATTGATAAACTAAAACTTTAGTTAGTATGGTTTCAGGAAATTTGTTTTGAGAGAGCCTGGTTAGAGTCTGAGTGCCTTGGAATATGTTTCTGTAGAGACTTTGTGAGAGGGTGAGCAAGTATGATATGGTATTTACCATAGAGTAGAAAGCTTATAAATGAATAAAGAATAAAGGTTGGGGACCCATGATTCTCTACATTTGTCAGAGAACATGTATTATTGACATTGCTTGGCTGCTTTTGCTGATGCTTTGGTGGGAGAACTAAAAAAGATTTGGTTTCTCACTATAGAGTGCAGGTTTAACATTGCTAGCTTCTGGAAAATCTGTAGGCCACCAAGTTGCTTTTTGGAAGGGTAAATGAGATAGTATATAGTTTTCCACTTTCCTACTAAATGTTATGTAAATGTAACCTTTGAAAATAAGATACTGCTTGAAATAGCTTCACTCTCATCTAATTTAAACCCTCATTTTGTAGATAAGGAAACTGAGGCCCTAAAAGGTTGGTGGCTCTGGGGCAGGAAAATGGAGATTTTCTCCTTGTCTCCTTGTGTTACTTTCCCCTGCGTCTCGTGCATTAATGCCTTGTAGATTTATAAGAGCAAAAATGATTTATGAATCCTGGGCAATGACAGCAAGGAGAATTTTTAGACATAGGTTTAAGTATTCTGTGCTTTTGATTTGATGGGAGATGTAAGAGGGCAGGAGAAAGTTGACCTATAGATCATTGGTATAATTCAGATGGGTCAAATAAGACAACTTTTTATTAGCTGGGTACTTGGGGGTAGCTGGGATATTTTTATTATGGTAATGGAGGGATAGATATGACCTCTGGGAACAGTTCTTAAAAATTATACTTTCTCCAGACACTCAGTTTAGGTATGGGACAGATTGACTTCAAGGCCAAGAGCAACAAACATTACCACAAGCCTACTGGTCAGAAAGCTGAGGATCTTCAAAGGTCTGGAGTCTTGCCACAAGACCCTTAGGTTCTTGTTTTCATCCTCTAAATCAACTTTAAAATTCTTTAGATAGCAATAGTCATCAAAGCTGATCATCAGTTGTGCCTTCTCAGGCAGGTCTGACCATGGTTGGTGAGATCTGGTAGTTAACGCCCCTCTCCAGATACATCAGGTTGCAAGGCATCCATTTAGTTAGTCAAGTCATTACCTAATGGTCCTCTAGTGCTCAGCGGGAGGAAATAAAGTTCTTCCAGCACAGGGTTGCCACACTTAATGGTGGCAAATGGATACAAAATATCTGGGAGTGTATTTAATTATACAGTCTGGTGCTGATAACTAGCTATCTCCGTAAAGGCATCTAACATTAATTTTTATTGAACAAATGTTCTCAAAAGCACACTCAGAAAATCTCAGGTTTGGAGCAGGGGAGGATGAGGAGGTCAAGACATCAGAAATTTATTATAGTTAAGCGGACTTGGCCCAATGGATAGGGTGTCCGCCTACCACATGGGAGGTCCACGGTTCAAACCCCGGCCCTCCTTGTCCCATGTGGAGCTGGCCCATATGCAGTGCTGATGCACTCAAGGAGTGCCCTGCCACACAGGGGTGTCCCTCGCATAGGGGAGCCCCCCACGCAAGAAGTGCACCCCATAAGGAGAGCCACCTAGCGCAAAAGAAAGTGCGGCCTGCCCAAGAATGGTGCCACACACACAGCAAGATGACGCAACAAAAAGAAACACAGATTCCCGCTGTGCCGCTGATAAGGATAGAAGCAGTCACAGAAGAACACATAGCGAATGGACACAGACAGCAGACAACTGGGGGTGGGGGAAGGAGAGAGAAGTAAATAAATAAATTTTAAAAAAGAAATTTATTATAGCAGCAAACATAAACATCAGCCCCAGCAACAGGCATATATCAAGTGTTCACACACTGGAAATACAGATATAGTATAGAGGATATAGGCAGTCTCTACTTGAATACCAAGTCTATAAGGGGAAACTATATATTATATTGCTTTTTTCTTATATGCAATTTCATAAGAAATAGACGATATGTGAAGTAAAATATACACTCACAAAATGTGATAGTCTAGTGTCAGAAAATGCCAACAGAAAATGACCTTCTTTCTTGCCTGACTTTCATATGCATTGAACTTTCACTCATGCTTTATTAACATTTGCCTTAATTAGGAAAAAGTTGTTTGTCCTTTAAAAGGGATTCATTTAAATCAATTATAATGGCCATTTTAATATCTAATTTAATTCTTGATTTGCTTCCCAGTGATATAAAAACAGGTCCCAGTGATATAAAAACTATCTCCTAACCAAAGATACAGCAATTCCAGTGAGTTTTCTACTTTTCCTCAGTACTTTCATTGCACTTCTAAATGAATTTTCTCTCTCTACTTTACTTTTTCTTTCCTTTCCTTTTCCTTCTTTTTTGAGGAACATCTTAAAATTGAATTGAGGTGAGGTGATTGAAAATTCCATCAATATGATATATTTGGAATTCTCCCTCACAAAGGGGGGACTGACTGTTCTCATTATTGTCAAGTTACTACAAATGCTCCACTAAAAACAGGAAATAGTCCCACTGTTGATATGATGGGGAGGCTATCACAGGATTGGCACTGATGAGGTATAATGGCCAGGGGTAGTCAATACAGTCCATTCTGCTGTAGAAATGAATGCCCAATAAATACAATGATTGCTTTATTACTCTTTGGCTACTCATCTAACTCTATCCATCATTTACCTGAATCCTAGAGAAAAAAGGAAAAGAATTGCAAATGTTCACACAAAACATGTGTGCACGTGCAAGAGAAATGTTTTAGTTAATGGGTACACCTAGAGCAGAGCCTCTATTTCACGTACATAGAATATATTTCATTCATCCCAAAACTTTGACATGTTGGAAAGAGTGCCCGGCTAGGTCTCAGAAGATATGCTAATAGCTAGCAGAGGTTTGGAAGATTATACATCTTTAGGAGTTGCATCCATGAGACAGCTACTGGGAGAGGGAAGGCATTAGTGCCTGCTGAGGTAGAAGCTTTCAGTTTCCCTTCTTGGCTCTTGGTTTGTCAGGAAAAGATGTTTGCCATCCTGAACCTTCCCATGGGTTCTCTCTTTCTCAATTTTGCCACCCTCAAGTCCTTACCTTCCTATCTATAAACACAGAATTCTAAAGTGATAGGCTTTCAGGATATATTGCTCTAATACATCATCAGTATTGTCATCATGATGTATTAACACAATGCATCATCATAGACCTGTCAGAGCCGTGATTTATGACTTGAAAATGTGCTGTGGTACAGCAAGGCATCAGGGACCCCATTGACTGAATGCTTGTTTATTTTTACACTTAAGGGCTTTAAAAGTAAGCTTCAAAATACTTTTCCTCAAAGAAAGATTCGGAGAAGACTTTGAAAAGAGGACTCCATTTCAAAACACTGGAAGGGCCAGGGGGTCACACTTAAGATATAAAAGTTTATTTTTTCCCAGACCACTTTAAGTTCAGAACCAAGCTTCCACACTCCAAGTCATTTGGCTCCTACTGCAAGAATCTGGCCTTTTCCATGTCTTTCCATCTCTCTATTAAGAACTCCTTGAATAGTTAAACTGTGTGAGGTGTGGTAGGAAAGGTATACATTAGAGGCTTTCTTTTACTGCCAAAAGTAATAAGGATATTGTTATATTTTATGAGAGTAATAAATGTGATTACTGAGGTAAAATTTGTTTGCAAGGTAGCTGACTGCTGGTGTGACACATTTTTTTTTCTTTCTGAGCATTAAGTTCTTTTGTAATGTTCTCAACATTACAAAATATTAAGCACATATTCCATGTATTGCATAGAGCACCTGCCAAGACAAAGGCTAATGTGTGGAGCCATGCCTTCTGATTATAGAGAAAGGGGGGAAACCCTAAGTAGAGAATAAAGCAAGCCAACAGGCATTATTGCATCATTCAAATTATAATAACCCCAAGGAAATGATTGTGATTGAAGATTCCACAGCAAAGTGTTCTGGAAGACATCAGTGGTAGACAAGTTTGAAAAGATACTGGGATTGATGAGAGAGATATCTGAATGCTCCCTAACTATAGTTCTTTCCAGAACGCATTTTCCCTCATTTGTTCACCAGGGCCTAGTTTCTAAAGATCTAAGGCAACATTAAAGTTGAAGTCTGAAAACTTGGACAAACTCTTGTTCTTCTAGTTTTCTTTCCTCAGCCTGCATCCGCCCTTCAATTTTTCCAGCTAGCAGCATTATCACTTACATTACTGACAAAATCTGTAAAGATCAAAAAGATAGAGAGTGTCTTTGACCAAGTGTCCTCTATTAGCAGATCCAAACACAGCCCTAAACTTGGCTGAGAAAGCATCAATTTAAGGATATCTGTACACTACAATAGTTTTTCTCTTGTAAGACAAAACAAAACAAAACAAAAAATACATTTAATATAATTACAATCAGGCCCAGTTCTTCCAGGATCAATTCATCCCCATGTCTGGAAAGCTGGAAATGTAACTAGTGAAGAATTTGCTACATGTGAAGCAGGGAATTTGCCAAGTTTGTTAATCTGAAGGTTTATTTTTTATCCAAATATAAAGTGAGTTTGCAAACTGGTTCAGATTTACCAGGTCAAATTGTATATTTTATTAACTTTTAAATAGCTTTTCTTTTCCTTTTCACATAAAAAAAGTACATAGAGTTAGACGGGGGTGGTAGGGGTGAAAGGAGGTTGTCTGCTCAATAAAAGTTATAAGGAGAGATGTGTCAGCTGCTTAATTTCCACTTTCTGGTTTCAGCCAAAAACAGCTGCAAAATATCTACTCTAACTCAAGTCTTTTATGACTTTTACTGACTTCTTATTTTTAAAAATCTTTTATTGATTCCTTAAGGATCTTACCATACACAGATCCATGCGGAGAAGAAAGAACACATTTGAACACTTTATGCCACATTCACCACCAGAGATGAGTCAAAATTTTCGAGATAATTAGTTTATTAGCTTCAGGCATTTCTGTTGCCTTACTATATTTTCTAGTAGGACAACAAAGCAAAATCACTTGTTCCTCTCTACAATCATTGAAATGGCTGCCATGATTAAAATCTATCAATGACACCCCATTGTCCTCATGATAATGTCTAGATTCCCTGGCATTATTCAAGTATCTTCATGAACTAGCCTTTCTTCACCTCTCCACCCTTATCCCCTATATTAGTCAGCCAAAGGCGTGCTAATATAAAATCCCAGAAATTGGTTGGTTTTCATAAAGGGTATTTATTTGGGGTAGGAGCTTACGGATACCAGGCCATAAAGCATAAGTTACTTCCCTCACCAAAGTCTATTTTCATGTGTTGGAGCAAGATGGCTGCTGATGTCTATGAGGGTTCAGGCTTCCTGGGTTCCTCCCTTCCACGGTCTTGCTTTTTCCTCGGCTCAGAGTTCCTCTCTTCCTGGGGTTTGCTTCTCTTTCCTCTGTGGGCTTACTACTTTCTGGTGCTGAGCTAAAGGCTTCAGCATCAAACTCCAACATCAAGGGAAGTGGTTGTGGCTCAACTGATAGTGTCCACCTACCATATGGAGAGTCCAGGGTTCAATACCCAGGGCCTCCTGGCCTATATGGTGAGCTGGCCCAAGTGCAGTGCTGCTGTGAGCAAGGAGTGCCGTGCCACACAGGGGTGTCTCTGGCATAGGGGTGCCCCATATGCAAGGAGTGCACCCCATAAGGAGAGCAGCCCCCCACAAAAAAAGCACAGCCCCCCCAGGAGTGGTGCCACACACACACGGAGAGCTGACATGCAAGATGACACAACAAAAAATCCCAGTGCCACATGACAAGAATACCAGCGAACACAGAAGAACACAGAACGAGTGGACACAGAGAGCAGATAACAGGAGGGAAGGGGAGAGAAATAAAAATAAAATCGTAAAAAAAAAACTCCAACATTAAAAGCCCTCAACTCTGTCCTTTGCCTTGTCTTTTATCTGAGCCCCTACCCACCAAGGGGTAGGGACTCAATGCCCTAATTTTGTGGCCCAATCAAAGCCCTAATCATAACTTAATCATGCCCAGGTACAGACCAGATTACAAACATAATCCAGTATCTATTTTTGGATTTCATAACCATATCAAACCATATCAAACCATGTCTTAAATTCTAAGGTTTTGCCATACTGAGCTATTGTCTGTCTCACACCTGACCAGCCTCTCTCTCGTCTCCAAGCCTTGAGCATGCTATTTCCTCTTTCTTTCTTGACCCACCTTCCTCATTTTATCTCACTCACTCCTCATGCTCCCTGTTTTAATTTGGGCATCACCTCCTCCAGAATGCTTTTCTTATCACCTCAAGTGCTCTCATGGTAAGACTCTCTGGATGACTGATCTTTTCATAGCCCTAATCACACCATATTGAAGATATCATTCTGTGCCAGTGTCCCTGACCAGGCACTTGGTCCTTGAGGTTAGGGTTGTGTTTTTATCAATTATATCTCCCAGTATCTAGCATGGTGTGTGGAATTGAATGCATGCTACCATGTAAATATTTGCAGAGTAAATGAGAACATGGAAATGAACATTATAATACGTATATAAATTCCACATCCTGCTGCAAATCTTTTATTATGTAACTTTGCAAATAATTAGATTACTTAAAACTCATGACACTTTTGTAAGATCCCTTATCTCCACCCCAGCTCCTTGCACAAAATCTTGGATACAGCAAGTACTCAAAAAGTATCAGGTGATTGTTTAATTAATAGAAGTTCTCTGTGAACAATGGAGTAATTGATATTTTTTTATGCAGATGCAGAGACCATGTCCACCTAGTTCCTCGTGTTGCTGTGGCCTGTGCCATACTAGAATATTTTCTTCTTGAAACATGAAAGTTCTGTTTTTTTCAGGTAAGCCAATTTAGACACAAGCCTGGGCATTGACTGTCTCACTCAAAATTTGGCATCCTCAGGAAGACTTTTGTCTCGTGCAGGGTGTATTTTCAGAGACTCAAAAATGCCCCCTTGTCCTTTCCTTGCCCCTCCTTAAGTTCACTGGCCTGAAATGTCAAATCATTATTTTACCACTTCTGCTTAGAGCTTTTATTCTTATAAAAATTCTGATAGGAGACCCTGGTTTAGTCACCAAGACACCAGCACGTGACATTAGCAACATCGTCCCCACTTCTCTTCAAAGTTCATGGCTGCATTTACATCTTGGGTAAAATAATCAATCCTCAAGAAAATTAGTCAACTAACCCAATAGCAGGCAGTTGTACCTGCGGAGATATGATCACACATCACTGCTCAGCAGAGAGCAGAGTCTTAAGAAAATGGAATTTGGGATGCATAAGTTTCAACATGGAAGGATTATCAGAGCATGATGGAAAGATTGTCCTGGCCAAGTATGGTGCTATAGAAGCCATGAACATCTGAGGAGCATTCCGGAGATATTGACACCTATGGTAGATTGGAACTTCAAGGTTCCAGGAAAAGAACCAAAGGCAAACTGTACAAAATTTACCACTTTTCCTTCCGTGATGTATTGATCAGAGGTGGCATTTGGGGAAAAAATGCTGCTAACCCTGATATCAATTTCAGCTATCTATAGGTATCTTAGCAGCTCAGTGGAATGAGTGGGGCATTAGAATAAAAAAGAACCAGGTTCTCTTTAGTAGGTGATCTTTGGCAGCTTCTATACACAATTTGGTTATCTCAAAGAGTCCGTTTCTTCACCTGTAAGATGAGAACTACAATGTTTTCCTTGCAGACCGTCCTGAAGGTTGGAGATAATGTACGTCTGGCATCTAGGGATGCTTAATACATTTCCTTCCCCTTAAACAGGTTTGCAATGTCTTCAGTTCGGCATTTAATTCACAGGCATCAGCACTGTTGCCAAATGAGTGTTCTCAGGGCAGGCTTTTCATTCTTGACAGGAGGGCAAGTCGGGTATATCCATGATGGAGACTGCTTAGAAGCAGAGGTACTTAAAGGGCTAAATGAATGCTCTCTCTAGCACCATGAAGTCAGCACTATCATTCTGATGTCAAAACCACTAGAAGAAAAATGTAAAGATTCAGTTAGTTAGTTGTAAGTTCCCCATATCTCCAGATATCCAGATATTTAGCTGTGTGGGAGAAAATAGCATAGGAATTGGTGACTTTTTCATTTGTCGTCTGTGTGGCTTGGCCTTTCAGAGGTAGAGTCATCAATATAGATACCAGTTTCATTTTGAGCCTTCAAGTTTTCTGCCCCTTATCAGTCCAGATCATGGGCCCTATTATTGGCCCACTCTGCTAGCTAAGGAGGTCCAGGTGTATCCCATTTTTATTATCTTAGTAAGTCTTACTGCTCTATTTCTGAGCTGCTTTTTTTAAAAGAAGGTTTAGATTTCACTAAGCAGCAATTCATCTATTTTATTAACTTCAGTTTGGCTATTTTAAAATTCCCTGATGATATTTTTAAATTAATTTCACTGTTTTTAAACTCATCTTATACTTTCTAAGCACGTTAGAGGTGTCTCCTGCCAAATTGTATATAGACTTGCCAATAGCTGAACAGGTTTCTAAAGGGTAAGTCAGAGAGAAATGAATTGAAGACTTTCAGAGCTGAAGGAACCTCAAATTACCTAGCCAAACCCTTCATTTTTATAGATGAAGTTGAAGTACTTCACTGATTTTCTCAAGGTCACAATGGGCTAGAACCCAGCTTTTCCAAGTTCTGTCCTTCCTTCTCAAAAAACAACAACAATAAATACACAGATTTCTAAAATTCTGAAGTAAGCAACAGCTAACACAGTCATGAAGGGTCACTGAAGGAAATTAGGACATTGGAGGGCCCCAAGGCACCTTTGGCAATAGTCAAAGAGCACACTAGGTCCTTCATCCTTACGTAATTGTGATCTGAGAAACAGAGCACATCTAACAATTCTAGAATTCTTATGATCTCTCATACTAGTGCAGCATTCTTAATGAGGGGTGATTTTGCCTCTTATGGGACATTGGTGATGTCTAGAGACATTTTTGGTTATCACAACTGAGTGGGGAGGGGTGTTGCTGGCATCTAGTGGGTAGAAATCAGGGATGCTGCTGGACATCCTGTGATGCACAGGACACAGCAGAGAATGTCAAGGGTGCTAAGGTTAAGAAACCCCAGGCTAGTGTCTCTCAACTTTATCAGAACCAACATCGGCATTTTATAACCCCCTTTACTATCCTAAAAAGAAATCCAAAGGAATCATAACCACCAAAACACATAATTAAATATGAAAGGGAAACAAAATTAAAACTGTTTACCAGAAAAGAATATATAATTTAATATGTACAACTGAGAGAAAAGTACACTAGAAGTCATTAGGAACTTGTAAATGTACATAGAATTAACTCTTGGAAGGCAAACCAAGCAGCACTGATAGCACAAGTACCACAAATGGTTTTGCTGTCGATGACATGACTTTCTGAAATAGTGAATCTTGACAAAGTTCCAAACAAAATAAAACAAAATCTCTCATTAATTTTAGTGTCAGTATACACCAAACCATGCAAAAGAAACTTTGTGTTTATTTGTAAAATCTAGTGACTATATGGTGGGACGTCCAGAGTTTTGCAGGCCATGGGCTATCATTTATTTGCAGGACTCTCCAGCACATTTCAAGACACAGAGCACCCATGGTCCTATCCACTAACTGCCATTAGCAAACCTCCCCCCCCCCAAATATTTTAGCAATCGAAACCACCCACACACATTTCTAAAATTCCTTCTAGTTGTGGCAGCATTGCCTTCTTTAGGAACCACTGATTTAGACAGTAATATAAAAATGTACATGTAACATAAGTGAATTTAAAATATCAACCTGGGAAGCAGACGTGGCCCAATGGATAGGGCATCCGTCTACCACATGGGAGGTCCGAGGTTCAAACCCTGGGCCTCCTTGACCCGTGTGGAGCTTGCCTATGTACAGAGCTGATGCACACAAGGAGTACCGTGCCATGCAGGGGTGCCCCTGCATAGGGGAGCCCCACATGCAAGGAGTGTGCCCTGTAAGCAGAGCTGCCCAGGTGTGGCACCACACACATGGAGAGCTGACACAACAAGATGACACAACAAAAAGAAACACAGATTCCCAGTGCCACTGATTAGACTGGAAGCGGTCACAGAAGAACACACAGTGAATGGACACAGAGAGCAGACAACTGGGGCGGGGGGGGAAGGGGAAAGAAATAAATAAATTTTTTTTAAAAATAAATAAATAAAATATCAACCTGAATGTAAAAAGCTCTTTAGAGGATTACTTTAATGAAGCAAAAATAGAAATTGTCATGCATTCCCTTAGAATATAATCAGAATTCCATTGGTGGAGTCTTAGTTTCAACTAAAAGTCAAATTGACTCCTAAATTATCCATGTGCTTTTTTTTTTCCTTTTTAAAAATTTACTTGACAACTATTCACAACAAGCAAAGTTGAGGTTTCTTCAATGATTTTATTTCTAAGTATATATATTTCTTCTCTAAAAATTTCTTTATTTTTAACTGAAAGAACTTCAGATTTTATTTTTGATTAATTCCATAATGCTTCCTTATAAGTATAATAAGCAAAACAAAAGAATCATTTTCTGAAAAGCTGTTTCTTAAATGAGTGATGAATATAGTAATTTCTCTCCCGTTAGAATGGACATGCATGTATTTGAATAGTCCAGTGAAGAGCTAGATTTCCATAACATATTAAGATTTTACAACAGTATAATTTCAGCCATGCTTCTGTTTTTCAAGCCAAAACACTACTTAAAAAACGCAAAATTATTATTTTTGTTGATACTCAAATTTTTAATTGATAATATGAACTGGAAGATTTACATGGTCATCTCATAATATCTAAAAACATGATGTAGTGAAAGAAAGTATTTGCCAGGTCTTTTACTTATTCTTTATTAGATTGGACTTAAATTTTACTGAAAATAAACAATTTACAGGATCTTAAACCATGTCCCAAACATGTATGTGTGGTTTAAAGTAGTGTGGGTAGGAATGAGTGAGTTGATAAACTAGAAGGGTTAAAAGGTTATTTCTACTCATAATCCTTCACCTAAAGCCACATCAATTTCATCTGCTTTATTTGTATTCTTCCACAAGATTTTGTTCCAGCAAAGGCTAGCCCCATCTAAAAAAAAATTTGAAAACCACTGCCCTAAGGGAAATTAGGCGGCAGACATAAAAAATATATAATACAGGTCAAATTTCATCACAACAAATACTATTGTGACAAATATCTCTATACAGAAAAAAATTCTGAGCTGTAGGCAATAACCCATTTGTCTTAAGAAATATGAAATAAAACAAAATAAAAGAATCTAGGCAATCTTTTTATTATAATGGCCCTTAAACTATAATCCTTGCTTTGGCATAAGAATGAATCTTTAAGTTAGAATTCAGTGTTGCTAGTTTCCTCTAGGTATAGCCACTTCCTTTTCAATCTGCTTGATTTCTGACACGTTTATAGGGAAATAAAAAAATAAACCTGAATGGTTAAAAGCCACACTTAGAAATATGATCCATTAACCCTAATGATTACTCTTCAACTTTGATTCCAAGACAAAGAGCAAAAGTAACCACAAAAATAACATTGAGTCCTCTATGGTAGGGACAGATAGTTGCCACCCAGTGTACATGATCTCCATCTTTGTTTTCCAAACCCTAATTTTTAGCTGCATAGTTGGCATCTGAAATATAGACATATCTCCCAGCCTCCCTTCCTATTTAGTATGGTCAATGAAATGGAAAAAATGTTGCGTGGGTCTTCAGGCAGGCTACTCAACAGGAGCAATCTTAGCAAGGAAGAGGTGCCATTCTCTCTCCTGTTGTCTATAACTCAATTGTAATGGCTAGGAAATGTGCTGAGAATGGATGTCACATGTCATAAAGCAGATATGTGCTTTATGAAGAATTTTGAATTCCTAATGCTTTTGGTTGGAAACAGCCCTGGATTGCCTATTTCTGAACTACTGTTACGTAAAAGTAAACTTTTGTGGTTTATCCATTTTAGTTGAGACTCTCTTACTAGCAACTAAATATAACTGATATATCATCTTATCCTAACCTGACCAGTATATCCTTCCTTCCTCTATATTTTTGGATTATGTTGATTTAATTCATCTATTCATTCAGAATATGCTATGTATCTTTTCCACGGACTGTGCCAGAATTTGAGGTTTTAGCAATGAGATAAATAAGACATAAATTTTTTCTCGATGGAGTCAATCTCTTCAGTTCCAATAATTCTAATAGGTAACATGACTTTCTTAATGGAACTTATAAGGCCATACTAGAAAATTCTTTAAAATTCTAATAGAGCTTCTGGTGTGGTAGTTTCTGTTTTGTTATTTTTTTTTAACTATTTTTAATTTTTTTTCAGCTTTACTGAGGCATAATTGATACAGTAAATTTCACATATTTAAAGTGTATTTTTTGATAAGGTTAGAAATATTCATAAACTGATGAAACCATCCCCACAATCGAGACAGTGAACACATTCATTACCCACAAACTTTTCCTCCCACTCCTTGCTAATCCTTCCCTCCCCAACTTCCCACCCCCCCACACACACCTTCAGGCAGCCAATAATCTGCTTTCTTTCACTGTAGTTAAGTTCATTAAATTTTTTTAAAAAATAATGTAACAGGTTTTAACCAACAATTCTGATAGAAAATTGGCTACGGATATGCCTGTTTTTACTCAGTCTAGAGACCTAATCTGTTTCCCAGATTTCTAAAATGGCAAACTCTTCTGGTATATGTTTGTTTTTCCATAATTTATAAGACTTTATCTGAGGTTAGCTACATATAGATAAGAAAGAAAGAGTCCTTGGATAGATTCCAAGGTGAGATTTAAACATATCAAATGATTGCTAGAGCAGAGAAGTGACTTGAAAGGATCCCCATTTAAATCAGCATATTTCTTGGCATCTGGACTCCCTATAGGCATTTTAAGACATAAAGAGGAAATATCTTTATAAAATATGTATAGTGTGTAGGTAAAAATAAAATGTATACCTACACAAGCATTAACTTTTTTTTTTTTTTTAAGAATTTCAACTGTTGAAATTATACCAAGTTTTTATGGTATCCTACATTTTTTCCTAATGTTTTCAACTAGTCTGAATAGGCAGATTCAACTTAAACATAATAAAATGTTGGTAATCCACGAAAGATATGAATGGGGTAGGATTGCCAGTTAAATCTGAATTTCATATGAACAATGAGTAATTGTTTTAGAATAAGTATGTCCTAAATACTTCACGGGTCATATTTATGCTAAAAAATGTGTTCCTTTTTAATCTGAAATTTCAATTGAACTGGGTGCCTTATATTTTTTTTTTATTTTAATTTTTTTTTTTTTTTTTTGCTAAATCTGCCAACCATGGCAGGGGCAAGGGTAGGAGGTCATGATGAAGTTGGGAGAGATGTCTAGGCAAGAAAGAGACCGAGTGAAGCCTGAGTGAGTGAGGGGTGAGACTGGGATAAATGTTTTCTGTCAAAGTTACTGAATGGACACATTTATAAATCTAAAATAAACAGTTTCCTATTGTTAGGGCCTAGGAGTAAAAACGTGATTATATTCTGTGAGTAGGATCATTTCATGTTAACTTTAAATGATTTTAGAAGCCCAGGGTCTGGATCAGGAAGTTGCCAATCTGGGAAGTTCTTTAGATTTGGATGACTGGCTCTGTGGTTTCCACGCTGGGTGTCTTTGATATCCAACTTAACCTGTGGTTCAAATGATAAGAAGCCAATTGTTTCAGAGTAAATGCGGGATACAATTTCCCAAGATATCTCTGGGACAAGGAATTTTTTTTTTAGATGATGTCTAAGATGCTCCTTATACCACACAATAATGCTCTGGAATTTGAAAGATATTTAATTCATAGAGGTTTCCACCGAATTACTAGCATAGTGACAATTTAGGAACCCCCTATCTGAATAGATGTGGCTTAATCTCATAAAAGACCCTATCCCATCTAATGGGTTAAGTACATAAGAAAGCCCCCTTGTTAGCTGCTCCATTTCTTCATATGTGACCTCACTCTCACTTCCTCCCTCTTCCAGATCATTAGCCATTAATGACTAGGCTATGCTGAAGACAGCATCAAGCCAAGGAAAAGGTAAACTTTAGGAAACCCTACTTGTGAATCTATATCCCCTCCTACTCTTGGATCCCATTCCAAATTCCTCTGAGCTCAAGCAATATTGTATAGATGTTTGGATTAAACTCCCACTTTACCAACAGCACATATTTCTCCCTCCACTAAGGAATCAAGTGTAGGCTGGAAACAGCTCATTGACCATGTAAGAAGATAGGTCCTACAAACCAAGGCAGCATCCAAACCATTAAGCCATTGCATTTTGAGTTCTCAGGTTTTACAGCATAATTATTCAAAAGCCAGGATAGGAGGCTTGCGATGTGCCTCTGACCTCTCAGACATAAGGTAATGTGGCACTTGAGCCCTGTGTAGTGAGGTTACAAATCTTTTTGTTCACTCTGTTAGACTGTGTTGCCTGACCCTATGGTCTGGGCTCATGTAGGAAATGAACCAGATGGTGTGACTTGAAGAATACTGGGACATTCTCTCCCTTTCTCCTTATACCTAGCCACCATTTTACCAAAATTGTACAAATATCTCCCAGATAACTGATACCTGACTTCAAAGTCATCTTGAATTGTTAAGAGTACAAGTGAAATTCATGCTGGTAACATTGACCATTAAATGAACCTGATTATACCCAATTGATGAAAATTCGTAGGCTAGGAGAAGGGTGATTATATCTCTTAAAATTGTTTAGTGTTTCCCAGGGGGGCCTGTCCATTTTCACATCTTTGATTCTTTCATAGTTCCTAGCATTTAGAAAATGCTCAATAATTATTTGTTTACTTGCCAAAAAGAGATGTAAAAGAGTGGGATGAAACACTGACTGGTGAGCTCTTATTTAGTATGCTAAACACATTTCCTGACTGAATGAGTACCAAATATGATGTTTGACCAAGATTATCATATATTCTTTCTTCTAACTCTCTAAGTATTCATAGTATCTTTCATGTTCCTCTTAGAGCTTTAAAGAAATATCTCGATTGTCTCAGTACTCACATGAGCAGCATCACTGGTCATGAAAATGAGTAAGAGCAAAGTCAGTCATGGAGTAGCGGAAAGAAAGGGGACTAGGAATTGAAATCAGGAGGGCCATCTTGGCCCTGCCACTACCGATGCCACCGCTGATGGTCACCATGAAATTGCTTAGTCTTTTGTTATAAAAAAGGGATGTTAATAAAAATGCTGTTGGAACAACAGGTTCATACCAACCAAACCAGAATGCATGTTCACCCTACAAACACAAGTGAGTCAATTTTTCTCTTACAACTTCATTTTCACCATTTGTAAAATTCAGAACAAGCTAGGCTAACTGTGCGGTTCCTTCAACTCTAAACCATTAGTTCAGAGCCGATTCTTATTTTTTATTCATTAATTCTCATCTAATTTTAAAAACAGGAACGTGTGCTCTCTCTACTACACATTCTTCCCTAAATGAGATTTTCTTTTAATTATAGCAGGAGTGATAGGAATAATGGTTAGAAGACTGATACAGGATATCTTCATTGCTGAACCCAATTCTATTTCATTGAACTCCAGTTTCCTAGAGCTGTCTCATTTCATTCATCAGATATATTTTAGCCATAGTGATACCTTGTACAACTTCATTCTGAAATATCCAATAATTTACATATGCCCTTTCTTCATAGTCAACAAGAATAATAATTTATTACTTACACACACATTATTTCATGTGATCCTCATATCCACTCAATGTGAGAATTGTATTAGATGATTCAGAGAGGACAAGTGACTTGTCTAAAAAGATACAACTAGCCAACTACAATCAAAACTGGTGCCCAGTCCAATTTTACCATGCTATGCTGCCACTTGGAAAATCCTATAATTAATGAGACAAAGAGACTAAAATATCTTAGTAATTTTTGGTTTTTCAATATTTAAACAATTTTTTTAAAAAACTGAAGTTGTATAGCAGCAATGACATAAACACTATTGCTATTAATGCATCCAGATACGAATTTTTTCTCACTCAACATTTAATGTCCTTTTAATGTGGCTATCCTTAATTCCTAATTCAGGGGCTTATACATATCACTCTTTTTGGAAAAGAAAATCATTCAATGGTTTTTTTCTCCTAATTTTAAAAAAAGAAAGCTCTCATTGTAATATATGTAAGTGAACAGAACAGGAGAGAGTATTCAGTATTGTAATTGTAGATTTAAAAAGAAAATCCACAGAAATGGTTTCAATCATTGAAACTTTAAAGGGCATAGTAAACACCTCATTTTAAAAGTGGTGAACAACTGAGGGCTTTCATACACTCACAAGGAGAAAGAAAGTTAATTGATATAAAAACTGACGGGAAAAAATTGAGTTATTTGGTAGTGTCATCTTGTTTTCTGTTATGACTGCCAAGGAAACTGAATTACCTATGTCCCTAGAAGACTTGGGACTGAATATCAAATTTTAGGGGCTTTAAATCGTTTTTTAAGCAAGCTCGAATCCATGTTAAATGTTGAAGTATTTATAAATATTTCTTTTAAACACACACAAATTTTAAGTTGTTCCAGACAGGTGCAGGGATATATCATATGCCAACAAACTGTCAAAACTTTTGACAAAGAGACAACAAATTGTGACAATGTTTTTAGAAGAGCACAGGTCTTTCTGTGACAAAAAATCCAATGCCAAAGAAAATCACCAGCTCCATCTGTAGTAACTCATCTTTTTAAAAAGATTAAAAAAGAATTCCCATCTTTCTACAGATGTCACTTTTCTTGCCAAGAAATTTAGTCATGTAAACCATTACTATGCCTGACTTAGCCTTAAAAGCCTTTGGACCTAATAAGTGATCAAGGTGTGGGAACCACAATCTGTTGCTCAAAGCTGAGTTGAGAGACTATGACACACTCAAGTAATCTTTGGCAAAGAACAGTGAAGCTGGAAAATATATTGGAGTCAAAAAACAAAACATGTCAATGCTTTCTTGAAGAGCCTCAACTTTAAAACAGGAAATTAAAATTATTGTTTAAACTGTTGCTGGAACATTTCAGTCATTACACACGAGGTAGTTCTCCCTCTTATATGGTGTGTTTGTCTTATGCACTATCTTTTGACATTGCTTTCTACTTTTCTCTGCTTTATGTAATGGGACAACCAGTATCAAAAATAGATGTGCTTAAGGATCATTGGTGAGTTTCATGTTTATCAACCAGTTAGTATTTATTGTAGACTCAAGAAAGGCAAGGCTCTCTACTAGGAATTAGAGGGTTTTTAACCACATGATAACAGTAAAAATTGTAGTGGTGGGAACCTTCCTTCAATCAATGAAAAGTAAGTGTCCAAAATAAAATTACACTGTTATACTTTCACACACCAACTATAATGGTAAAATTGAAGACTGGTAAAACTAAATGTCAGTGAGGATGTGGATCAAATGGAATTCACATACACTGCCAGTAGAGTATAAAAAGTATATCTTTGAAAAAGAGGCAGTTTCCTGATAAAGTAAAACTCATTACATTCCCTTTGAGTCAAAAATTCAACTATGAGGTAATTATCCTAGAGGAATTAAAACATATAGCAATGAAAAACATGTACAAGAATGTTCAAAACAGTTTTATTTATAAAAACCTAAAATTGGAAAAGCCCCAGTTATTATCAACAGGTAAATAAACAAATTAGAATATATTCATATAATCGATGAATACTTTACAATAAAAGAAGTGAACCACTGATATATGCAAAAACATGGATGAATCTCAAATGTATGATTTCATTTATTTAAAGCACAGACAGGTGACAGAAATCTGAACATGTCTCTGGGAACTAACTGGAAAGTAGCATAGTGGAACTTTCTGGGGAGATAGAAAATTTCTATAACCCAACTTGTGTTGTGGGTCACAGAGTGTATATATTTGACAGATTGTAAATTCCACTCTCCAGATATAATACCTCAATAACAAAGAGCAAATTTATTATTATTAAGCAATAAAGTATTTGCAAACTTCAAGAAGTTAATTTCTATGTTATTTAAGAATTTCAGAGTACCAAAAATATGGAAATTTCTCCAATTTGTTTCCAAAGTTCTCATATCCCTGATTGCAAAACCAGGTAATGACTGGGCATAAATAGAAAACCACAGAATACAAACAATGTAGTTGAAACAAACAAAAACTAGCAAATGAAATCTAACACTATGCTACAAGAATAATAAATTATGAGAAAGTTATCTTTTGGCAAATTAGTATAATTATCATGCAAAATTAAAAAGAAAAGAACATCCTATAGTTCAACATATTTTAAAGAAGAGTTTGAAAATTGTGATAGTTAAGTTCATGCGTCAACTTGGCTAGGTTACAGTGTCCAGTTGTTTGGTCAAGCAAGCACTGGCCTAATTTTACTGTGAGGATATTCCATGGATTTAAATCATTAGTCAATTAATTGTATCACAGCTGATCACATCTACAATCAACAAAGGAGATTGCCTTCAGCAATGAGAGAAGCTTCATCCAATCAGTGAAGGCCTTAAAGGGAGACCTGACACTATCAGCAGTCAGAAGGAAATTCTGTATCTATTTCCCCAGTCAACTTCTCTTTGAGAATTCAATAAAACCTTCATTGTAGATCCTAGCTTGCAGCCTGCACTGTGGAATTTGGATTTGTCAATCCTCCAATCCTCATGGTTCACATGAGACAATTCCTGTTGTAAAACTCATAATATCTACATATATGTATATAAATATATATAATTACATGTGTCCTGACTGATACAATAATAGTCAGTATTCCTGAATTTTAAAAAAGAAGTAGCTAGCTGAGAATAGTACAGCAATTGCTTAAATTCTTAAACCTTTATCACAGCACACCCAATTGTTTAAAAATTATTAAACAATAATGTGAAATATTACAGTCATTTCTATTGTATATTGAAACAAGATAAGCCTATATCAGTAATTACTTAATTCTATTCTGAAAGTTCCAGTGTAATAACTCAAGGAACAAAAAGGAGTATAGACATAGAAAATATAAAAATATGTATCAATTAATAACTTTATTTTGATTGTACTAAGGATGGATTACTCAATAAGTGAATTTGTACAATGTCTTAATATTTATGAAAAATAAATTTTTCAGCATACCCCCAAGTAAATGAGAAATAAAATTAAACTTTTAACTAAAAGCAAATAAGCATGAAGTCAGTCACTAAAAAATAAAAACTGTATATTAAGATATACACAACTTTACAGTAATGAAGAATTTTGCAAATGCAAACCCAAGGCAAAATCTTTAATAAAAACATAAAATTCAGCAAAAAAATTTTTTTAATCTTTTAAAAAATCAAAACTTATAAAAAAGTTTATATCCTTAATGTATAGAGAGTTGTCACAAATTACTAACAAAAGGCAAATACACCAAAAGAAAATTTGGTAAATGGCATAAGTAAGAAAGTTGCAAAATTAAAATAAAAGTTGATAAAATTTGCTGCTGGTAAATTTTATGAAGGAACTACTGTTCTCACTACCCAAATAAATTGATAAAGTTTAAAATAAAAATTACAATATCTACAATTGGTTTGTTTGTTTTTGTTTTTCATAGAACTGAGCATTGAAGAGTAAATTGGAAAACTCATGTTGAAAAATTATGCAATATGCATTAAAAACTTCCAAATTTGGATGCCTATGAAGTAAATAATTCTCTATCTGTGAGAATTTATTCTCACAAAATCATTTTGATGTCTTCAAATAGTTTTTACAACTAATGAAACACATCATATAATACTAATAGAAGTAGGAACCATATAACAATCCAACAACGTATGACTGATTTGAGAATATTATACCCCTTGAAATGAAGTAAAAGAAAAATGTTCTGAATATATATTTTTGGAGAAAATCTACTTTATAGCAGAATATGTAGGGCATGACCCTAATTTTGTAGAATACATACATAAAAATATGTTTATTAAAGAGATAGAAAGGATTACCAATATAGCTGGCAATATGGAAAAAGTAGATATTTTCAAATAATAGAATCATGGGTATATTTCAATCATTTTAAAAATATTTTTTATTTTCCAAGTTGAATGCAATAATAATAATTTTGAAATAAGGATAAAGGAGAATAAAACATTCTTTTAATAGACTGTCAATAGCCAGTTACAAATATTTTAAAATTTCACACAAATTAGCCAAAAAATAAAAATTCTAGAAACGAAATTCAAAGATATGTGTAGGAAATTAGGTTTCAAAAAAATAAAGAACCATGATATATTGCTAGAAAGAAAGGCTCACTACATTATGTCATAATGTCAATTATATAAAATTTATCTATACATTTAATAAAAATCCAATCACTCCTCTACAAGTTTGCTTCAAACATGAAAAAAAATTCTAAAATTCATTGGCAAAACAATTTAGAGAGTAGAGCAGATAAGACTTTTTTAAAGTAATAAGTTTGGAAGATTTACCTAGCAGGCCTTTAAAAGTAGTACTATAGAAGTAAATATAGCTAAATATGGATAAAGAAAAATTTATGAGTTTCACTATATAAAAATAATTTATTTAAGAAAAAAAACATGAAATTAGGAGAGCAAATTCAAACTAGAAGAATATTCAAAATATATGTGGCAAAGGGTTAATATCTATAATCTGTAAAGAGTGCCTATAAATCAATAAAATTCAACTATTCAATAGAAAGTTAATATAGAATATGTAATGGCAAGACATTGAAAATGTCTTAAATGAACAAAATTAGATAATTAGTTAAACAAATTATGATACAAGTTGGTCATGAAATATTACACTTCAATTGAAGACATGTTATAGAAGATAAGAAAAATATAAGCAATATTCTGTTTAGTGAATAAAATAGGTTACCTAGTATCTTGTATGGCATGATATAATTTTTGTAAAAATAAATATGCACATTTAAAAACACTGGAAGGATATATAGCAAAATGTAAAACTGTGTTTTCTCTGAGTAATAGAAATATGGATGAGTAATATTTTAGTCTTTGTGCTTTTCTATACTGTCCAATTTTGTCTGAATTAAAGAGAAATAATAAGTATTTCTTTTGCAACCAGAAAAAATGTATAAATAAATGGTATCAATATGTGCCATAATTTTAAAAGTTAACCATAATCCTGATTGGTAGAAATAAATTATCTTCGGTATTCTTCAGTTAAAAAGAGACAGATGCATTTGCTAGTCCTGAAATAAATAACAACAAAAAGAAAAGGAAAAAGAAGGGATATCAGGCTAAGCTCTGAGAAAGAGGCAAATGTCTTATTTTTGAATTTTATGGGTTCTTAATAAAAAGGGTCAGAATAACAATTATTTTTCAAATTTTGATTATTGCTGTTGCCATCTAAAACAGAATGAGGAAAATAGGAAGATAGTTACCCAGAGATAGAGCTTTTAGACTAGAGGTCCATATTTCCCTGGAATACAAATGGTTGTAGTGACACAATGCAGGTTGTACTTTATTACACTGACCATCATCAGCTGGGGTGAGTCAATGAGTGCTAACATTAAGCACTGTAATGTAGTATGACCATTAACGTTTTATAAACATCTAACTGTGGATTTAACATGAGCTATCAGCTTAGATATCTGTGCTAGACACAATTTTCTTTTGCCACTGGGAAGTAGAAAAACGTTCACTGAAGTGTTGGCTGTGTTTGCGAGGTGGTAGGTACAGAAAATAGGAAATAATTTAGGTTCTAAATGGTACTTCAAAAATGTCTCTAAAAATAAATCCTTTCTGACTCTTCATTATGTAGCACAAATGAGAGGCCCAAAAATTATGGCTCAACCCATTTTACATTCAAGGTCAGATAGGCAACAATCAGGCGATGATATTTTATTCTCCTGCACTGAAATTCTGTTTGAACTCATCAAACTGAATTTATGGATGTACTAAACTATCCAATGAGAAGATTGGGCGTAAGTAGGATAAGTCTCCTACTTGGTTTCCTAATGCAAGTAAATTACTAGCCAGGCATGATTTCACTTGGTATTGAGGAGAGAAGTTAATAATTTTTGTCTCAACCTTGACCAAAATGCAGGCTTGAATTTCTAAGAACAACAAATTTAAAAACCTTGGCAGTGATAATTCAGGAATATTTCTAAATAGGATACATTCACATAAAATCTTTTTCCTTCTGCCAGCATCTCTATAACTACAGAGAACTTGGGAGAAAAAAAAAAAAATTGAGTGTAAATTGTAAACTGAACCATAGTTGAATATTTATTCCCTGCAATTTAAATCTGAAGAGATATTCTCTAACGTTTAGGGTTTGGTTGAATCCCACAAAACGCAGCAGTATTTAAAAGTAAAATGGGTGCCCTGTCCTTAATTCACCTCCCAGTATCAGACTTCTGTGGGTGTAAGAGAAACTCATGCTGTCAAAATGGAATTTAACATCTTCTTTGGGGTTGAAATCATGTTTTATTTTTAGTTAGTGGTTTTCATCTTAATATTTTAGAAGTGTAAGTTTATATATTCCAAAATAGTCCTCTCTCAACTTGAGGAAAAGGCCCTGAGAAGGGAAGGACACAGTCTTACAAATGAAAGGCAGGCCAAAGAAAATGTTTCATTAATCCTTAATAGCAAAACAATAGAGGAAATATTTGCGGATACCTCATATAATTAATAGAGTAGAACAAAACATGCTTCTGAGAAAACCACAGAATGAACTATTGAGATAAGCAATATAATAATCACTTCAGAGAAATCATGCAGAAAGTTCTACATGTACCACATCCAAGATAATGGCCAAACCTCTTCAAAATCATCCCTTCTGGTAAGCCTTTTTCCAAAGCTCAAATTCTTAACCATCCTCCACCCTTTAAGAACACAAAACCTTAGTGGGTTTGGACCCATGGCTTCAGCGATGAGGACTACATGCAAATAAGCAACAAGAACAACAAAATCCTTTTACACATCTGAAAGATTCTAAACTGTTTGTAAACTTAAGAAAGGAAAAGGGAAAGGGTGACAAACTACCAAGATGAATTTCCAAGGCAGATGGAATGAGGAAATTCTGTTTGGGGCCATACTAAAAGCACACACAAATTGACCTCATGTATAAGGAAAGCGATCCAAACTCAAATGAGAACCGTGTTCAGAGAAACACTCTCAAGAGCAACATACAATCTTTTGGAATAATTGTATTAAGAGAAAAAGCATTTTAATCATGGTAAATATGTATGTGTTTAAGAAACAGACATATCAGGCTAAATTACTGGTAAGCCAACTTTTCAATTCTAAGAGAAATTTTATGTCTCTTTAGTAATTTCTGAAATCTGTATTGACATCCAGTGTTGTCCAAATGCATAGTATTGAGCTATTACGATTTCAAATAAACTTGCAAAGTGGCATATCAAAAGCAGATCTAACTAGATACAGCAAAGCAAAAGCGTTAGCTTAAAATAACATTAACAACTAATGTTTTGTGGTTTCGGTACCAATACGAAAGGAGATCAAATTAGAGTGAGGGAATATTGGTTAATAAATTTCCAGAGGAAAAAGAAACCACCTCTATATTCAGTATCTGTGAGGGAAAAGAAGATCCTTCATTAAGTTAAATATTTTTATAATCTTCCTCTATTCAGTATCCCAGGAAATTCTGTAGCAAAGTATAATTTTGCTCCCAGAATATTTTATGTATAGGGCATACACTTAGAGCTGAATTTTCTAAAAATATGAATAGAAAAATTCAGAAGAAAAATGCTGACAGCATCTTAACTCTTGAGGCATAGGAGGATACCACTATCTAGTTCAAAATACAGAAAGCTTGTGAGCACTGTTAAATAAAATGTTAATATGCTAATTTTAAAACCTGCTTTCTATAGCTATGATTTAAACAGGTTGCACACATAAGTAATGTTACATGCATAGGATTTTTTAATATATATTTTTTATTTATTTTTAAAAGGTACATAGATACATAAAATGTTGCATTAAAAAAATATAGGGGATTCCCATATGTCCCACTCCCCATACCTCCCACTTTTCCCACATTTGGAGCATTGCCACGCAGCATGGATTATAGTTTACATGCATAGGATTTTGCATTAAGTTTACATTGTCAGGTTTGTTTATAATCATATTTTTATTTACTTACCCCTAGGGTTCTCTTCTGGGCCAGTTGGGTCCTGATATTTAAAGACACAGTCTCTTTTCCATAAACTTTCAATGGAGACATTTTAGACCTTGGAACAAAACACTTGGCTTATGCTTTCTGTGGATTTACAAACTTACAATTAAGTTTATTTACTTAGCACAGAAAGTGCACTCCTGTTTGCCATGATTGGCAAGTGGCCCCAATCAGTCTTTGTGAGACCTGCAGAGTTTATTCCAATCTCTCTCTCTCTCTCTCTCCACCAGTACTGTGAAAAAATGTCCTCATAGTGTTTATGAGGGCATTTATCAAGTTTTTGCTCCTTACCAAGTTTTCGCTCCCATTTAGAACGTTTAACTCCATTCAAAAACCTACTGGTCACATGGTAGTTAATAAGGGACAAAATTTTTTTTGTCTATTCAACAAGGTTGAAATCCTGACTTCTGTAATTTATGCCAGCCATAATAATATTTATAAGCAGTTGTAGAACTTAAGACCTCACAGTCAAGGATTTGCTGCCACTTTAAGGAAAATGTGGAGATTTTGCAGAATATTTACGTACAATAATTGTATATATTTGTTTTACAGTTTACTCAAATATGGCAGCAGTTGTTGCTCTGGTCCTACTACAGAACTTTGCCTTGACAATTTTTGCTGTCCGTTTTTTTTTTTTCTTTCTATCTTAAAATTAACAAACATAAAGCAAATGTGATAATTATGAAGTTCTAGAAATACAGTATAGCTGGACTTTCCAGATAAGATGTTAATTTAGGGGCTAACCTATTATGTTTTGAAAACTTTGTGGTTTACTATACTGCATCTAGAAATATCAATATGGGTTGGGGGCCAAATGGTCATGACTCTCACAGCTAATTACTCATGGAAGTATCGTTGTTTGCAATGTGGATTAGATTTATATAAACTTGGTTCTTTGATACCAAAAACAATTATCCAGGCCAAAAGTATGTGTTCAGTGTGACTCAGTAAGGCAAAGTTTATTTTTTGTTCACCCAGGGAAATGGTTAGAATAGAGACCTTTTTCTTGACTGCTCTTGATATTAATTACTGCTCTGCCACTTCCTCTCCCAATGTACCACTCTTAAAGCCCACCCAGAGAACCCTAGAATGTTACTGAAGATGAAGCTATTTACGTGGCATTCCCGGAGCAAATAGAAATGTCATTTTTATATGGCAATTCCTGCCAACTATAGGACTGAGTTAAGGGTCACCTTTGTAACCTATCGTTATACTGTAGGGCCTCAAACTATATTTATGATATACTAAGTGAACTGTGGTATAAATTGTGAAGAATTGCCATGGAATTTCCCCTCACAAAATTGACAGGTCAAAGGAGTATTTTACATCCAAAGCAGCATTTTAGAAGTTGATTAATGGTAAGACAATGCCAATTTGATGGGCAGGGAGGCAGAAAAGTAAAGGAAGAGAGGGTTCCAAATTATAACTCATAAAAAGTTTAGTGATGTTTTACTTCATCAGCTTGGAACCCCTGCTGCAAATGTCTTCCCCATATCTAAGTTCTCCCTGCTGTCACCTCCAGACAGAAGGTGGCTTCTCCTTATTAGCCCAAGAACTCCTTAACAGACAGAACTGTACTGAATCAGGAGCCCCTAATCTTCCCCTCTCTAGCATCTTCATCTGGAACCAACTCCCAGGAATGCATTTGACTAAAGGGTAACACTTGGGCCATGATTAATTCTCATTGACCTTTAGGAAACCAGGTGTCATGCCAAAACACCCTTTTTACTGTCTGCCATGGTTTCATGAGGGATTAGAAGACCTAACATCTCTTTCCAACTTTATTGTCATCTTCTTTCTAAATATTCTGATGTGTGTGTGATATAAAATATTAATCCTTAATCTGTAAATGACTCCAGTTTCATTTCAAGCAACAACATTACTTACTCAACATTTCATCTGTCATAAGTAGAAAACATATATTCTATATATTTCAGTTTTTTAAAATATCTCTCTCTCAAAGATGATTGAGATTTTGAGTCTGGATGACTAAATGCTAGTGTCATTATGTTAGGGAGTCTAAAAGAGTTAGGAGGGAAATTTAGCTTTGAAAAGGAGATGAATTTGGTTTTGAACATTTTGAGTTCAATATGACAACTAAATTCAACTTCTTCAGAGGCAGATAAAGATAGGGGCCTAAAGATCTGGTCAGGCTCCCCACCATCTTCCAATTCACCTTACGTAGCAAAGAGAGACAACTCTTGATCCAACACACTTTGGTAATATTTCTTCTTCTACTAGAAAAGGAAAATTTCCTACAATGCCAAAGATAATTCAATTGTATACAAACATATGCATTGAGGGTCCTCTGTGTTCCACACAATGCCCTTGGTTATTCATATATACAAGACTTAACATAGTCCCAAGGGCATAGTCACCACCCAATAAGTATTATAAAAGCCTGTTCAACCCCAAGGGTGGTTCTGTTTTTAATTTCTATGAGAGAAGGGAAACCCCTTGCACTTAGTGTTTAACCAATAGTAAACCTCATATTTTAACAAATCCCTTCCAAATCTTGAGATTCTGTTCCATAGACTCTTGTCACTCCCACATTGCCCAGTATGCTAAAACTGCCTCTCTCTGACCTGGGATACTTACCTGGTTTCTCAACTTCTATCCAGTTGCCTCCTCTTCCAAAGGATGTCTCTGAGCAGTCCCACTCTCTCTGATCTCAAAGGGCTCTAAAGTCTGACCCACAACTATAGTTTCTTCTATAATATGCCTTAGAGTACGAGCCCTAGCCCACTTATGACTATTTCCCATGATCTCATATTTCTTTTACAACTGGTTCACAAATTCTTCAGGAGTACCAACCTAATCACTGATTCATTTTCCAGTTTTAGCACAGTCTGAGTCCATGATGGCTCAGCTCTTTAACTGAGCCACTAAAGTCCCCAGTACAGCTATCTGTATCTGAGAGGACAAAACATTTATGTTCTGATAAAATGAACCCAAATAGACTACTGTTCAAAATGAGCTGTCTTGTAAGTGAGAACTCCAAAGGGGTAAAACTGCTGGAAGACGTCCCTCTTGCCAGGGCCTCCCACTCATTCCTGCTGGACCCTGAGATGGCTTCTGCAGTACCTAAAAGATAGGGTGGAAAGCAGGGGTCAGTCAATAGCACCACAGGGTGGCCTTTGCCCCCCTTTTCACTGAGGTTCCAGGAGATTACAGAGTAGACTCTGACAGAAGGGAAGGACCCTTGTAAAAAGAAGTGATCCAACACACTCCATATCCTTATTTCCAAAGCCCACCCCACTCCCAATCTAAGTGCTTCTTCATTCCTCTCAATTCAGTCCAGTAAGAAAGGCTCCAACCCACCTAGACATCCTAATGACTAGGATGCTTTCTCTCTCCTCTCCTCTCCTCCCTTCCCCTTTCCCTCTTTCTTTTCCTATTCTCTTTCCCCTCTCTTAATCTTTCCAAATTGCTTAAACCCAAACTGTTTCAAGGAAACCTGACTTTCTGGGTCCAAAGTCAAACTTCTTTCAAGCTCACCTTCAGTACATATGTATTTTCTTCATGATAACACAGACTAAACTTTTGTATACTTTTCCCCTCTGTTCATCAAGTTCCCCACATTGGCCTGAAATCATCTAATTCTTTCTTTTGCAACATTACAACAGACATGCAGGGCAAGATGAATGACTTGGCAACAACCCTCACAACTCAAGGAGGAAATCAGCTAAGTACCAGCTCCTACCAGCTGCTCCTTGTACTGACCCCATTCACCTTGAAATCAGGCCATTAGAGGAAGAAAGAAAATCATGTGCATGGCTGCCCTGCTACATATCTGTACGAAGGAGTGTGTTGGTGTGTAGTAGGGTTGGAGGAAGATTTTTGTGCACAGGAGAGAGAATTATGCAGTGGGACGAGAGGCAGATGTGCCTTGTTGGTTATGAAGGAAACCAGGGGGAAACACTCCACTTAAAAGTGTTATCCAATACCTACACTAATTCTGTTCAACAAACATAAATAGCCTCATTTTTGTTGGTCTGAAACTTCAGGTATGTGCGTATGCAATTAAGATTTTCCTGGAACCACCCCCACTTAACCACATGGCATTGGGGATCAAAATTTCTTCATCCTCACAGGTAGTTTAGAGCCCAAGTGGCAGTCCATGAGCAGATGGCAGGAGGAAAGGCTGAGTGGCAGTTCTAATTGACCATTTCTTTTCGCATTCCTTAGAAGAACATCCAACACTAGCTGTCACAGCTTCTTGTCAATCATAAGAAATTTGACCTGGAGAAAGTACCATATTAGAGTGAGGGATGTTTATATACCCAATAAACTCAGTTTCCATTGCATTATCTTATTTTAAGTCCATTCCAGAGAAGAGTCTGCCTAATCATATCAGAATATCACAAATTAAGTAGATTATAGATGATGACTTCACATCTAAATATGTCCTCTGGCTGCTCCAACAAGAGTTCATTTAGTATTTGACACTATCTAGTCTTAGGTGCCCAAGTTTCTTCTTTGGGGATACTCAGGAGCTCTTGCAGAGGCAAAGCTTATCAAAGTAATTAGGAGGCATGCTGTTTGTTAAGAAACAGAGGAAAGAAAACAGTGACTTTGTATTCTGATGTCTGATGAAGAGAACTTCTAGATGAGCTATTCTACTGTGACACAAGGGCAAAACAGGAGATTTATGTAGACAAGTTACATGCCACATTTGCCTGTTTCTCCCTCCTTTTATAGTCAATGAAGGGTTTTCATTCTGACACAATTTCAACAACACACATGTCATAAGCAATGGGGTCTGGAGAGAGACAGAGGCCCACAAAGGCAAACTAACTAGACAGATAGCAGCTCATCAGTGCCACATGCTCTTGCCCAGCTCCTGTAGAACAGTCTCTCCATAATAGGGTCAGACACATAGATTTTTAAATGTCTCTACAAGTGGTTCATTAGCAAGGCACACACCCACAGATGCACTAACAGGGAAACTACATGGGAAAACATGGTGTTTCTGTTTGCAGCTGCTATACCCACTCCTTCAGGAGGCACAGCTGGTGCCTTTTTCTCCCAAAGTTAGCAGGGAGTTGTGGGAAAGAGGGTGGAGCTGCAGATTTCACAGCCAACTCAGTAAGAGGAAAAGGGGATCATCAGACAAAGAAATGCTGGTCTATAGTCTCAATCCATGCATGGGCACACAAAAGTGTGCTTTCATTTCTAAACCTACATTATTCAGCTTATTTCCAAGCTGTGATTAATTTCTTCAGGAAAGAAACTGTGGTAGCTTATATAATTGTTCACAAATATTCACAGACCCATTCTTTGGGTGAGAATTATATTTTTCTACCCTAGTGATGTGACTTGTATGGCAAGTGATGGGTGTAATTTTCACACAGAAGATTTAAGAGTCAATGTGTGGTTCTTCTGACTCTCCTTTTTCCCTGTTTAATGGCCCACAATGCCTCAAAGAGGAATTTCTCTGTCAGCATGGGTCCTGAAGGAAGACAACATGAAGCAGTTCTGAAGTAGATCCAAAATGGATATGGGCAAGATGTAATCTTTATTGTTACAAAACAATGAGATGGGGGGAGGGGAGGTTGTTTGTTACTGCATTATAACTTAGCCTATTCTGACTAATATAGTCATTTTAAGAAAGCAAATCAACCATCTATAATAAATCTAACAATAAATGGTATCCTTTCTTGAGAAGTTCAAGCACTTTATCCCTCTTGTCATTCTCTCTTTCTTACCTCTAGCCCCTTTTTCTTGGTTCTTCAGATTGGTTCTGTCCTTGGTTTTCTATTAGTTTGATTTTCTTTAAGTGTGGTAATACACAAAACTGATCTCTGGACCAGAGTGGACAAACATTAGGCAGATGATGGTATGGTTGGTTTAGTGGGAAGAGACAAACATGGATCTGACAATTAAGAACATAATAACCTCTTTAAAACTCAGTTTATCACCTTTGCAATGGAAACAGTCAGCAGCCATCATATGGAAGTGTGAAGATAAAATCTCTTAATTTAAAAGGACTTGGTCAGAGAGCCATGGTCAAGCAGGACCTATAACATCATAGAATCTTGTTAGGGACCATGTATAGAAATAAGGTATGCCAAACTTAAAATAGTTGGTAATCATGATAGTGTTGTAAGAGTCAAAATATATTTCTAAGCATAAAATCCACTACATAGCAGGATAATTTTATCTTCTTTAATTCTATTACCATTCAATGGCTACCTTCTATGTGCACAGTATTATATTTTTTGCAGAAAACAGTTTTGAGGCTTAACCATGTTCTTCACTTGTTAGTGAAAGGCATGTTGGCATCTACCTATATATCTTATCCCAAACTCATTAATTTTTATTTTATTCTCCTCCTTAAGATTTTAAAAGTTAATCATTTCAGCAAACAGAATATATAGTTTTAAGTGGATGAGAGTTATTCAAGATTATCAATTGAACCATTGTAAAAGAGAAGAAATGATGGGAAAAGATTAAGGTTTAATATTATACCTCAGAATCAACATCCCAGAACCATAGAATGTTGGATTTGAGTAAGGCTTCGGAGAACATCTGGGATATGAGTTCCAGAGAGGCTTAGCAATTCACATCACAGTAGATGAAAGATCAGAGCTTGGTGTCCTCCTCAGCATATCATTCTTCTCCTTATAACAGCATACAGGCAAGACTCAGGTAAGTGATCTTATATGAGATGATAGATGTTATTTCATAACAAGAAAAGCTTTGAAGAAATTAACAAATATGAAAATGAGGAAGACCATCCATCTACTCCAACTAAGAGCTAGATTTAAAAGACCCCAATAGTCCCTCAGTCTTTGCTTGAATACCTCTAATGACCAGAAGCTTATTGCTCTCTGAGGTGTCTGTTCAGTTGTGAGAACTTGCAGATCAGTAATAAGCATGATTAAAGCACCATATATCATCAGTGAACCTACAAGTACCAATTAACCATCACTGAAAGCACCAAAAGAGTCTGGTGTCTGAGATCAAAGGGTGGATTCATCAAGACTCCATAGTATTTAGATAGCAGAAATAACAGTCATAGCAAAAATAATATCTGTTCAAAATTGAGTGCTAATGATATGCCAAAACTGTACTAAATAATGCACTATCTCATTTAATGCCCCTTACAATCTCACATGGCAGGCTTTGTTATCATTTTACTGCATTTTACTGCGGAAGAAAGCAATTCTTAGATAGGTTTAAAAACTTACCTAAAGTCATGGAGCTGATGATAGGATTGACCAGGACTCAAACCTTGGCCTTCTTAACCTCAAAGCCAATGATTTTAATCACCACTACATGTTCTAAACCATCCTCCCTAATGGATAAAATGGCACATTTCAAAAGAGTAACAAACTACAATGAATAACCTAATGCATCAATCTTACCATGCATGCACATATCTTGGGAGGAGATTTCATTCCTTTACAATCTAAGACCAAAGCCCATTTGGCAAAAAAAACAAAAACAAAGCTACTAGGACAAATGGGTCTCATTTTTAAGAGCCAAAAGTTTTGTGTGATTTTAATGGGCTCTTGGGTAATAACAAATGAACAGCAACATGAACAAAGGAAAACCAACATTTTCATGGACCCCTCTGTTCAAGAAAGCTGTTTTGCTTAAAACTGGAAACTCTCACCCAATCATATCAGATTCAAGTGTATCCTGGGACCTTACATGAATGAGTGATGGCTACAAATCTTTGTGCCTCTAACATATCAGGTATATTTTAGTTTCAACGGAGTGTGGGTATTTTCTGCATGCTTTGACACTTGCAGCATAAAGCCTGGCGTTTTAGGTCTGTGACTCATGGATCTTTCCTTAAAAGAAGGGGTGGACTTTATTTATTCTTTTGGCAGCTCTTAAATTATTAGCCAAGTTACCATTTAATCTCCAAGCTTCACCAAGCAGCTTCAAGGATTAGATTCTGAGAGCTGTGAAAAGTGCTGGGATTACAAACTTTCACTATGCTGCAACTTGAAGCGACTTTTTTCTTTCTCTAATGATCCAAGAACATGTTTCCCATATTTATATAGCACTTTCCCAAAGACAAGGGAAATTCTGCTAACAAAAGTTAGGGAGGAATCACCTGACATTTAAAAGGAAAAATTATTTTGGCAGGAAAGATCTCATCAAAACTCATTATTATTTAACTTTTATTTTTAAATTCAAGAGTCTTTGCTATTGGTCTCTTTTTTGTCAGCCTAAATGTCCCCTCTTCATTATTTCTGGAGATTAATTCAGTTCTCTGCTGGAGCTGAGAATAGCTTTCTCAGATAAAATCCTTAGAATGAACTTTAAAAAGAGTGTCTTTTGCTCTTATCATTTATTTAACTTCACTTCGTGAGGTGCCCTCTGTGTAGTTGGATTCTCCAAGTGTCCTTCCCAGCAGCCCATAGTGGGTGGTTCCCTTTCCTCAGTAAACAAGGGTTGGATCAACCACTATGGAAGGCGGAGCTGATTCAGCTTCCAGCCTTTACAGGCAGACCTGAAAACATCATATGTGATACCCCAGGGACTCTCGCCCTATCTAATTTAAATTGTAGATGTTCCTGTGAAAATATTAGGTCTAATTTGCCTTCTTTTTTTTTTCTTTAATGTACTGGATACACATAATTTTTAAAAAATCATACAATATGTTATGCAATATATTTAGTTCATAATAATGCAATCATATAGGATCTAAGTTACTTTCTAAGGCAGGATCTCAGAAAGAGAAAGAGGAACCTGTGGGTACCAGAATTGAGCATCATCTACTTCAAGGCTTCACAGTATTTCAGCTTTGAGGGCAACTTCACTCAAGTGGTTAAGAGATTTGTAAGTATTAGGTGAGTTGCCTGCATAATTCCTCTCCTAGGCTCCCCATTCACCAACAATGGACATCTTGGTTTGAAAAGATTTGTTTTAGAAAAAGACAGTGCCTAACTATTTATAACTACATCTTTATTTCTGATTGGAGATAAATTAGAAATATTCCCAAATATAATTCATCTGTTTACTCATAGATGAATGAAATAGATCTACTAAATTCTTACGATTCCCTTTAAATTTTAAAAATATTGATACTGCCAATGAAACATGGGCGTTATTAAATAATTAATAAACTTAAATAATTAAATTTGAATTGTGCCCAATTCAAATTTTTGCTGCAAAATCACAAATCATTCAAGAAACTTTTAAATACTTTTTTTTTAAAAAAAAGAAAATAAAAAATCTCCTTCTACTAGCAATTGGTTAAGTGACAGAAATATCTGAAATCAAATGGC
The DNA here is from genome assembly GCF_030445035.2 of Dasypus novemcinctus. NCBI lineage: Eukaryota > Metazoa > Chordata > Mammalia > Cingulata > Dasypodidae > Dasypus > Dasypus novemcinctus. The sequence goes on along the minus strand of NC_080689.1, from coordinate 56,124,010 downwards.
AACTTTATCTTCCCAAACATTTTCCAAAATATCTCCCATTTTGGGTCCAACAACTTGCTGTCTGTGACCAGTACCCCTGTATAAAACCCCCGTTCCAAATTTTAACTTTAAATGAAAACTATTTTTGCTGTTTCTCACAGTAGTTTTAGCCTTTTTGGTAATCTAAAGCCCTGGGCAATTTCCCAAGGTAAAGATGCATTTATATAAAAAATTGCTATCAGAAAAATAGTTCAAGCGATGAGAGAAGTCAATGTACATTTTAACTGACAACTATATAAATAGATGGATATGGAATTACATTTCAAGATCTTGACTTGTTATATACATTGCTTGTGACCTTGCCTGGACTTAAAGCATTGATTACATGCTCACAAAAATTTATTCAACAAATATTTATTGAGTGCCTGATATGTGATAAGGCACTATGCTGGGCAATAGGGCTAAACTAATGAGCAAAACCACATATCACCATGACATTTGCTACTTCCTTGTATTTTATTTATGGCTATATGTGACTTACTTTCCCATCTGGATTATAAGCTTTGAGAGGGCAGAGATCATCCTTTATTCATGCCTTATTTATCTCTGTCTTTTCTGCATTGGGCATGGACTAGACACAGCAATGATAATCAGAAAATTTCTTCCCCTGGTGATATATATTGCTATGAATTCCTCTAATATATACAGACATACATGAATTGTCTAATCCATGCTTTAACATTTAAACTTTCAGAACGTCAGCATTCTCATCTATAAAATGGGTATGATTATATCTGCACTTCTATTTCCTAGAGATATTATGAAGCTCAAGTGAGAGAAATGGCAAATGAAAAGCCTTTGTAAACTCTTAAATGATATAAGTTTAAGTGTGCACATAATGCTTCGGGCAAGAAGCTGAATATGTTAGAAAAGTAAACTAAAGAGGTAGTGAAATCTATGACCTGTACTATCCAATTTGGTAGCCAATAATCACACATGGTTGCTGAGCTCATGAAATATGGCCACACAGCTTGAGGAACTGATTTTTAAGCCTTATTTATTTTTAATTCACTTCAGATTAAGTTGCTATATGTGCCTGGTAACTATCTTATTGGATGGCACATCCCAGCCTCAGCTTTGGCATTGGTCAGTTAACTGTATGGCTCTAGGAAGTCTATTATAATCTCTGGGCTTCAAATTCTATCAGAGGGAAAACTGAATAAATAAATCTGTTAGGTCTCTCTTTCAGCCAAAATATCATGTGACTCAAAGTATAAGAATAAATTTTAAGATGCTGGAGTCTAGTTCTAGATGCACATGGGTTTACTACTCATAGTTAGCATATGTAAATACCCTATCTGTGCCTCAGTTGCTTATTTTATAAAAGGAGATAATAAGAGAAACTACCTGTGAGGATTATTATAGGAATTAAATATTATAAGAAGTATAAAGAAATTGCACCAATGCACAGCAGTAATGAAATATTAGCCATCTGAATGATTATCCCTAACCAGCTGCAAGAATTTTAAGTCTCTTTAACTCTCTTAATTCCATTTCTTTATTTGATATGTACCATCTCAAATGCATAAGAATTTTATAAAACTAGAAATGACATGACACATCCAATTAATTTGAAATGTTACAAAACTGGCCAAAAATGTGTTTTTATTTTATTTAAAAAATAATTACTTTAGCTGAGCTTCAAGTTAAATATAATCTCCCATTAAGAATTTAACCAATATTTACAAAGTGCTTACTATGTGTCAAGAATTATTTTTCAGCTGCAGAAAAATAACAACATCCTACTCTCTAGAAGTTTACATTTGCGTTTCTGCCAACATACACATACACGTACACACACACATTCTTTCTGTAATCTCTAGAGCAGGGTTTTTAACAAAGAGTCTGTGTGCTTGAATTGAAATTCAAAAAAACATTGTTCTTATGGGGACGTGTTGGTGCAGGTGTGATATATTTATTAAATAATACATAGTATGTAGTGTGGACTTAGTAAGGGTTTTCACCTGACTGGGTGAGAGGTCTGTGCTCTAGAGTAAGACTGTCTGGGTTTGACAGTGCTCTAGAGTAAGACTGTCCCAACTCTACAATCTACTAACTGTGTAACCCTGAACAATTTAATGTCTTTAAGCCTGAGTTTCCATATCTGTAAAAGAAGGATTAAAATAATGGGAATATTTGAGGATTAAATGAAATAATATGTATAAGTGTTTAGCACAGTGCCTGGCATTCAGTAAGTGGTAGTAAACAAGGTAACTTTTATTGTTGAAATTATTTGTCATAGAAAACCTGCTTTCCTCAGGGGAAAAAATTCTTTGCTGAGTTGTTGGCAGCAGCTGAAAGGCCACAGGGGGTTCTGTTCTTTACACTTCCCTAGGGCAAGGTCTCTGCATCCAGAAATTCCCGGGATAGAGTGCATCTTAAGGTTTTGAAGTCTATTTAAACAAGAGGAGCCCTAGAAAATAGGTCTACCCTAAGGGAGAGAAGGAAGGCAAGGGAGAAGCAATGGGGAAAAAGAGCTTACAAACTAGAAAGTGTGTGTGGAAGGAGTGGGAGATGGTAGCAGTGGTGGAAAACAGGGTATGTGGTAGAAATGGAAAGCACTAACAGCCCCAGGGTTCCATGTTCAAAACTGATCCTGGCACTTTCCATGACTGCTTTGACTGGCAGCAGTTAGTGGCTGGAAATGAAATCTACAGAGTAAGTGGAGGTAATCCTGTCAGGCAGTTATTAAAATGAACGGTCCTCACACCCCTAGGTAGGCTGCTGATAGCACAACATCATCACTAATCACGAGGGCCCTTTCACTCTTCCATACTTGACATAAATGGTCTCCTTTTGTGATCTTTTCCTCCCCTTTAAGACGCAATTTGAAGTTCATTTTAACCTTATGCTTTCACTGCATGAAGTTATTGTGGGATCAAGGAGGACATGCCTTCCCAAAAGATGAATCTGGACCCAGTGTCATTCTCAGTAGGGCTTGCAACTTCCTGAAGTTCAAGGCCTTCTCTGAATGTTGCACACAACCCCATTCCCTCCTGTTTGGATAATTCAATAAATTAGCAATGGAGCAAAAGTGGATCCCTTTAAATGCCTACTCTGTTCTCAATAAAAACAGCTTGAGAGACCTGAAATTTCTCAGCAGACACTTGTAGTTAAACAAAGCATTTCACATACCTCTGGAAGAAGGGAAATAATTATTTATTTTTTTCATTATTCATGAAATGACTTTAATCTGAAGGCTGATGTTGGGAGGAGAATGCTCAGTTCCAACATGGCAGATCTCATGCTGTGTTGAAGCTGAAGATGTCACCCATGATAAACATGAACTGCCGTGACAATGGGAAGCGGAAGGTGAAGAATTGCCTCTCTGTGCAGGGTGGGGGCTGAATGCGTGAGAAAGGGAAAGATGCATTTGATTGTGTTTACAAGATTCATTCACAGCACAGCAGGCAGTATTCACACTATAATATTCGCCCTAACACAGATAATTTGATTTTCAACCTGGTTATCATGCATTCAGACATAGCAATACATGAAAATATATGCTTTAGCAGTGCATTTTAAACAAGGTTGCACACTTTAAGTCAGAATACATTAGAGGTGAGTGTTGAAGTTAGTGATTGTGGAAGTCTTAGAAATCTCCATTCAGTTCATGGCATATGTTTTGAAATTACTCAAAAAATTTTAATATTATGTTCCAGCTGCTATCTATATATATAACATACACAGTATGCAGTGAAAATGATAAACTAGCTTGTTTTTTAAATTTTTCATGGTTTGAAGAGTCTAACTTTCTTTAGACTCCCAAAGTAAAATGGAAACATAATCCCACCCCCACACCTTGGAATTATAACCATTACTATTATAGCTGAATAGGATATTATAGATAATCTGGCCCAACTCCCTCATGTGGTAAGTGAAGAAACTGAGCTGAGAGTGAATATGTGACACATGATTGAGTAATCAGGGAAGAATTGGAATTGAGATTGTCTTCTGAATGTCTTTTGAATTTGCTGCCCTCCTTTATTGGAACTGAATTAAATAAAATGTGAGAAATGGTCTACCTTTATCATATAATTAATATCAGAGTGTTTTCTCACAAACATTGAGTACATGGGCATTCCTGCCAAGGCTTTGGCCATCCTGGCCTCCAGTCCACAGACCTGAGTATAAACCAACAAATGTGAAAGATTAATTCACTGCAAAGGCCGCTTCCCCATTGCCCTCATTCTTCCATCACTCATGATATTAGTTGATAAAGGCTATTTCTCAGCTATTGGGGAGCCATAATGGATAGCACTGGTCTTGGAGGCTCTTGGTCTTTTAATGCTATAGGGTGACCTTCTGAGCTTTGGTACAGGTCTCAGAAAAATACAAATTTAAGGTTCTATAGATTGACTTGTCTTTTCATCAGTGATAAATCCCTTTGTCAAGGGTGGTGACTAAAAACTTTGATTTGGGTCTTGGGTCAAATACTCACACTCCACAAGCTAAAGACAATCGCTCCCTGATGCCAGTGGAACAAATGGATAACTGTGACACATCAGTAAAACAGATGGACTCCAGGAGGAAGAGGGCAACCAGAGGAGGGAAAAGAGGAGGGAGGTAGCCTCCACTCTCCCCCACCACCTATTCGGAGGTTTAAAAATGTTTCCTTTGCTTTTCTACACTCTCTACCATGCCTACATTCTCTTCACATCGCAACCCACCAAATCATTGTGCTCACAGAGGTCTGAGAAGTTAGAAATAAGTAAGACTGGAAATTGTCCAAGGGGCCAGGATAGCCACTGAACAAGAGATGAAGAACCAGCCTCCCGTTTCCAGGAAACCCGAGTAACACTTAGGCTACCAGAGAAAGAGTTACCCAAAATAGGAGCTTTTAAATGTTGGAAAAGTGCAATTTTGAATCACCTAATTGTGAAATATTTTAAAATGAATTCATTTCTCAATAGAGTAGGAGGTAAAATGAATGTAATTCATAATTGTTTGCAATCTCTGTATAACCCTAGGATTCAAGCTGTCTAGAATGCAGCCTAGTTTGCCAGCTTGGAATCCAGACTAACTGGGTTCAAGTCCTGCCTCCAGTATTTGCTAACAATGTGACCTTTGGGAGTGTCATGGTTAATTTCCTGTCAACTTGACTAGGTCCAGTTGTTTAGTCAATCAAGCACTGACCTGGTTGTCACTGTAAATGTATTTTGTAAATGGATTTGCATCTATAATCAGTTGATTGCATCTGCAATCAAAGAAGGAGATTGCCCTAACCAATATGGGAGAGTCTCCTCATCCAATCAGTTAGAGGTCTTCAAAACCAGAACTGAGGATTTCAGGGGTGAGAAAGAAGAATTTCTGCCTCTATTTCAGCCAGCCAGATTCCCTGGGGAATTCAACTTTACCTCTATTGGAGTTTCCAGCTTGCAGCTGGTCCTGCAGAATTCAGACATGCCAACCCACAGTCGCTTCAGCCACATATATGTGTGTGTGTGTGTGTATACATATATATATATATGCATGCATACACATGCATATCCTTTCAGTTCTGTTTCTCTGGAGAACCTTTACTAACAAAGGAAGTAACCTAACATCTCTGTACATCAGATTTTCCATCTGTAAAATTGTCATTTCTCCCTTACTGGGTTATGAGGATTAAATTGGTTAACCAGTAAAAATTATAATATTTAGAACAGTTCCTGGCATTTTTTTTTGGCCCTTAAAAAATTTTATTATGAAATAATTTCAAACTTGCATGTCAGTTGCTAAAATAATACAAAATCCAGACAAAGAACCCCAACAACCCCCCCCCAGATACAAAGATCTACCATCCTGGCACAAATTAAGCACTCAATAAAGTGTTTGATTTTATTTGTTATTCTGCCTTGATTCAAACATTAGGCTAGGAAAAGATAAAAATAATTCCTTGTTTCCCCACTCAATTATTCATATATTGCTCTAAGAACAAGGTCCTGGTGTTCCTTCTGGCACCATAGTCCAAAATAATCTGAGATTCTCTAAAACTGCATCTTGCTACTGAGAGAAGAGAGGATCTGCATATTTTGTTAAAGTAAGCTGCTCACTTCGTACCACATGATTAAGTGTGTTTAATGACAAGTTTTTTTAACTTGAATTATGAAATAATTTCAAATGTACAGGAATGTTGCAAATATAATACAAAATTAATATAGAAAAATCCAATACACAACTACCTAGATACCCAGATATGCCAACTTTTAAATTTTTTGGCACATTTGTTATCCCATTGTATATATTTATCTATTTATCACCTTTCAATCAATTATCTCTTTATCATCTATTATCTATGCCTCAATTTTCTAAATATTTGAGAGTAGATGGCATACCTTTAATGAATTTTTCATTAGGATGACCGCCAGCAGTGACAATAAAATTAAAGGACCACAGACTCACATCACCTAGGTGAAAAGTAAAATGCAAACACTTCACACCCAAATACAGAGGCAAAAACCTTTTCTCTTTCTCCTGTTCTTGGGCTTTCTTCATAAGCTGGGCTATACCCAGACAAAGGAGAGAACTGTTCTTTGTAAAACGATGATCTCTACGGCTGCTTCCAACAAAATGCCCTCATTTTTCTGGAGTCAGAATGCCAGCTCAGTCAAGCCACCGTCTGCTCCTGAGAAGAACTGCCTCAGCTTAGCGCTTTGGAGGCTAGAAGTGGGTCTATACTCACTCAGCATTCATCTTACACTGGGCTTTTGCCATCTTACTCCCTTCCCCAGCCTGGGCAGACCCTGGCAGGCCCCAGGCCTCAAGACTGCATCTTCCCACCAATGTGGAAAGCATTGGACTCTGTGGAGGTTTAAGTGCATTCTTAATGCTTTCATCAAAACATTGTGCTCCCACCTCATGCTAAGTGAAGCAGCTGGTGAATGTTATGTTGTGTGCTGCAGATGGATCAGAGGTGGCAGGCCCAGCGCTCAGCATATCTACTTAAACAGGTGTTTGACGCTGCATTTTCCAGGTGGCCAGAAGGAACATGATTATTCAGTGAGGGTAGAAGCCATAGGGGAGAGAAACAGCTCCCCAGCTTTGGCAAGAGCAAGTAGCCAGCCACTTGGCTTTAATCTGTCTGTTCACCAGACATCGTTGTTAAGCCAGAACATTTCTTCCTGAGGCTCCTACTTACTTTGAATCCTAAGGGAAAGTCAGGATTCTGCTTTCAGCTCACACTTTTTATTGAAAGTGGTCTTTTGGACTGGAGAGTTAACTAGGTCACTAGAACTAGTGACAACTGGAGTTGGCATCAGGGTATCACTACTTCATTGGCCCAGGTGCAGCATATACAGCTGAAGTAGCTTCACAGGGCTGTATTTCCATAGCCATGTATCCGCCTTTAAGAGGACTGTGTGAGGCATCCTTTCTGGTCACTGGGAATGACAGACACCATAAACTGCTAGCCAGGAAATTGCAAAAAAAAGGCAGAAACACACAAAACAGCTGCTTCTGGAAAGGCAGAAATCAAGAAAGCACTGAGGCATCTTTTCAAGCAAGAAGATCCATGAGTGAGGTTTCAATACAATCTAGAGTGAAGGGGATTGGAAACCCTCGCTTAGGTGAGATTTTAATGAAATGAGCTTCAACAACTACATGGTTTACAGTGCCATTTCTAAGGTGAACTTGAGAACTACAAAAGACTTTAACTGAAAACTATAAAGAAAGTAGAGCAATAAGAGGAAAAAGTATACAAATATACAGAAGCATAGAAGAATCCCCAGCAAAAACTTTCAGAAAGAGCAATGAAGAGAAAAGAGAGCCAATAGACATCTCTTGAATTCTAGAGCCTACAAATCCCCAAAGAGCTTGTGGGAATAAACTGGGCTCTCTAAAATGATTTTCAAGGGGAAGCAGTGCAACCATTTCCCTCAAGTTCAATTCAAGAGCTCCGAGTAAATTTTCTAGTGTATAAATGGGGTAAAGGGAAGAAGAAGAGGTGTGGAAAGGAGTCTCATCATTGGGTGGCCACCTGCCTCAGCCCTGGCCCTGTAGGGTGCCTGCTCCTCCTCCTTGGCTCCGGTGACCCAGCAGGCCCTGAGGGGCAGGAAGACAGCTGTCAGCTTTCACATGGCACTCGATCCTGGCACAGGAGCAAGTCCAGTGGCAGCCAAACTCTTGTCACGATTCAAACAGCTCCACAATGGTGGAGCCTCTGCTGACTGATCGTGGGTCACAGGAGTGTGGGAGCTCATCTGCCTCCCACATCTGATTCCCCAAATCACACTGATTCCCCTCCAGAAAGCCTGAGCAAGTCTGTTTATGAAATTTCTTATTCAGAGTCCCTCTGTACAAATAAGTGAGAGATATTCCAAGCATCGTGGACTGGAATCTTCCTGTTATTATTTATTTATAATTCATATCCTAAATTGTTTCAAAGGGATCAAAGAATAATAAAGGTATATATACACATGAACACAGGTTAGTCAGGTTAAAACAGGCTTCTCAACCTTGGCACTATTGATATTTTAGGCCAGATAATTCTTTGTTGGGGGGGAGGGTGCTGTCCTGTGCATTGTAGGATGATTAGATGCATCTCTGGCCTCTACCCACTAGATGCCAATAGTAAACCACCTCCCTCAAGACATTGCCAAATGTCCCCTGAGGGGTACAAAATCATCCCCAGTTAAGAACCACTGGATTAAAATAAAGAGAACAGATAAAAAATCATAAGTAGAACTTGGGGGAAGGAAGAACATTCTTAGAAACCAGGCAGTAAATTTAACATGAGCAGATTCTGAATGAGGGAATCCAGGGCAGAAGCTGAGCTCCTATATTCATCTTGTTGGCATCTATTGTGTGCTTTCTGGGAGCCCAGCACTGTACACTGGGCTTTACCTGTGCGAGTTCATTTGTTTTTTATTATTATCCCCATTCCTTGGGGGAGAAAAATGGGGCTTAGAGAGATCAACAAACTATTCAAAGAAGTACAGCTAAAAAGTGAAAGAGACAGACCAGTGTGGTTCACTGTGCAGTACATTATGGTACCCATGAGCCACATGGGGCTACTGAGTACTTTAAGTGTGGCTAATCTGAGTTGAAATGTGCTGTAAGTGTAAAATAAACACCAGATTTTGAAGAATGTGAATAAATATGAAAATTTTCAGTCACAATGTCCTATATTGAATGTGTGTTGAAATAGTATTTTCAATATATTGGTTTAAATAGAATACATGTATAAAATTAATTTTTATTTGTATTTGTATTTTTTATTTTTTAATTTTTTTAAAGTTAAAGTTAATAGATCACAAGGAATGTTACATTAAAAAACTTAAAAATGTAAGAAACATAAGAGGTTCCCATATAACCCACTCCCCACCCCCCCCCCCCACCATTTTTGTAAATTGTGTTTTTTTTGAAGATATATACATCCCCCAAAAAATGTTACACTAAAAAATATAAGAGGTTCCTGTATACTCCCCACCCCACTCCTCCCACACCAGCAACCTCCCTCATCATTGCGGTACACTCATCACACTTGGTGAACACATTTTGGGCTTACTGATATTCTACTATAAAACTATTGCAACAAGTAATAGAAGAAATTTTAGCATCAAGGTGGAGGAAATGGCCACACTAGTTGCTGAGAGCAGGGAAAGGGTAGAAGAGATGTGATGTGAGGGCATTTTTGGGATTTTGAGTTGTCCTTAATGATATTGCAGGGTCAGGCACTGGACCTTATATATCCTGCCATAACCCACTGAATGTACTGGCAGAGAGTGCGAATTACAGGTTAAACATTATCTGTGTAGCCCAGCAGTGCCCCAAAATGTGTTTACCAAGTGCAATGAGTATGCTGCAATGATGTGGCTACTAGAAATTTTTAAAATGTATATGTGACCTGCATTAAATATCTGTTCAGTACTCTGTACCAAACAATACTATTTCCCCTACCATCAGTTTTAAGAAAGCTGAGGACAATAATGTGTTGTGGGTCAGGACAGAGATGCCAGTGGCAAGGGAGTCAATATCATCACTATTTGTGATCAAAGTAAACAATATGAAAAGTAAAAGAGTAGAAATCCTTTTTGGAAATAAAGTTATCCATAAAATTATTAAAGAGCCAAAGAATAAAAATGAGTTTCAAAATATTTATATTCAAATTAGTACATCAGCACAGCTCTTCTCCATAGAGAATCATGATCATTTGATCCCAGACTCAGCCCTTGTTAGACCTGCTGCCAGCTAAAACAAGCTGTCATTTTCTCCTTCTGGATCATTCCACCAAGCCTTCTTTACCATTTTTTGCTCTGTGCATGTCAGCTGGTCTAAGACTGAGGAGGTTATTCCCAATCATTTTGCCATAAAGTTGCTGGCCTTTCCCTAAAACTTTTATTTGGATTTTTTAAAATCTTATACAGACTCACCATCCAAATTGAGTTTCTGGGTGCTTTCTTACCACCTGTTCAACCCTCTTCTTGCCAGAGATACTACCCTCTATCAAATCCCCACCTCTTCTTCAAGGCAGGTGGCATGCTCAGTCGGTAAGCCTGGGGAGCCAGAATCTATTTCCTTACCTCTAACAGTGCAGACATGGGCAGGGTTTGTTAAGTGGGCATGATAATAGCACCCACATCACAGAATTGTTGAGTGGATTAATAAATTAACCCGTATAAAAATCCCTGGAATACTGCTGCAACATTCTAAATGCCCCCACAAACATCCCCGTGACATTTTCATCTCTTTTTGGATTTAAGACGAAATGAAAGCATGTACATTAGGATATTCTTATTCTCTCTGACTCAGGGACCATTAGCCCTCCTACTTCTCAACCACTGGAAAGCTCAGCCACAGCACTTCTTTGATTGAAGAGCTTTTCCTATGGGATAATAACCTTGCAAGGCACAGTGGCAGAGAACAGGCAGCATGACCAGGAAAGAATAGCAGCAAGAGGAAAGCTGCTCCTACCACATTGTTATTAGAGCTTGATGAACTACTCTGATCATCACACAGTTTAAAATTAAGGGATTCGGGGCCAAAGCTGAGCGATTTGTTTCAAATCAGTAAATCCCCAGAAGAGGACTTCTGTACAGCAGAAGCTGGAAGAGCACACCCAAAAGGCACACTCAATGGGCCGGCAAAAGGCTTTGTTTGAAAGGCCTTGGGGACTGCACTCCATTGCAGCATGGGGCTGAGCGGCTGCAGGATAAAACAAAAGTAGGCTGCAGGCTGGAGACCGGTCAATAATTGGAGATGGATGAAGGTACCCGCCAAATAACCTCACTTTGCAACTTTCAGGCGAAGGTTTGACAAATGAAGCCATCAAAAGATACAGGAAAGTGATTAAAACCAGCCCTTGTGAAGGTAAAAGATAACCACTTGGGGACTTGAGTCTCCTTGAGTGCCCCCTCCCACCCACCCCCACCACTGCCTTGAGTTTTCAGGAGCTTTAATATACTCTTTTTTTTTCCCCATGTAGTCAGGTCCTGCTCTATTCCCTCTATCCCTTCCCAAAAGATGAGATTGTTCTTTGGGATCATTTGATCCAGCAGACTGGCACTGGACTCAAAATAAAAGTATCCATTCAATGAGCCAAAATACTCATCAGATTGCTATAGAGGCAGGAATTTTCTGCCAATAAGAACTTCCTGATATTATTACAAATTCAATAAAAAATAAAAAAATTAAAAAAAAAATAAAAATAAAAAAAATAAAAAATAAAAAATAAAAAATAAAAAAAAAAAAAAAAAAAAAAAAAAAAAAGAACTTCCTGAAATCATTACTAAGAACCTTCCCTGATGATGAGAATCATGTGGGGCACCTGTTAAAAAGAGATTCTCAGGCCTTGAAAGAGACTTACTGAATTTTCCTGGGAGAGAGTGATTTCTGGGTGAAGGTGATCTCTGGAGATACCAGGTAAATTGTATCATCCAAGAAGCCTAGGGAAACTGGTGAGCTATCTTCTGCCACCTACCTGACAGGTGTTTGCTGGATATAATGGAGAAAGTTGGTACTAGTGCTCTGATTTTTAAGCTTCACCCATACCTGGTTGAATGCTATGTCAAATTTCTACTCAGGTGGTGACCCCCAAAAGGGACAAAACCCATCAAAGGCAAAAAGCACAGGGCCCCAGAAATTCCCACATGCTAATATCTTATGTTAACTGCCATGTCAGAGAAATTGTAGCCACTCAAGTCTCTGTCCCCAGAAAGTCCCAGGATGTGGTGAGAAATTTCAGAACGCATTGATGAAGGCAAGGAAATGAATTATGCTCAGAAACAGCAACCCTCGATTTGGTTTTAATCTCCCCTGCATTAAACTCAGAGCTGTTGGAAAATGTCACACTGACTCCTGGCAATGACAGTCTCTAATTTCCTCTACCATACCCATTGTCAGGGAAATAATTAACCAAAGCAGGGAAATAATTAACCAAACAGGTGAGCATGTTCCAACCTGATTCCTGGAGGAAGAAAGAGATGGAAATAATTTGCATGCAAGCATCTTAATAAAATGCACTTAGGAGTCCAGGTCTAAAATAACAAATGATTTGACTCTAAACAAATGACTGGCTTGTCAGATATCAAGTCCCTACCCTTCCCCCACTTTATCCTAGTAAAAGGAGCTATAGGCTACCCTTTTAAAAAACAGTTGAGTGCCATGGTTATTATTTTCTGCATAACTGTGGAGGGTTTTGCTAAGATAGGCCATAGCCATATTTAGCACACAGTGTGTTGATACTGACCCTTAAAATAACTAACAAAGTCACTCCTATAAACTCTATCTTCCCAAATCCATATCCTTTATATATTCTGGATTAAACACCAAACACTCTTACACACCAATACATGCTTGATAAATTTCCTTTAAACCCATGTAGGGAGAGGTAGGAAGAACAGGGCATGTAAGATCAAGGGCTTGGGAGAAGAGACTCTCGGTAGGCCCCAGGACTGCCACTATCAGCAGTACCTGTGCATGTTAGCATGGAGAATAATGGAAAGGCAGGCCAAACTCATTAAAATGACAGCTGTCATTAATGCAAATGTTTATTGAATTGTGAGAGGGGGAGGATTAATACCTACATGTCAGCGGGTCATGAAGACCTGGAATTCCAAATAATAGCAATATGTGGGCCCTGACCCTATTCTGCACAAAGGGGCAGCCATGACATGCATCAGAATGAGGGTCACAAATGATCACCAAAAGAAATGCAAAGAAGAAAAGCACCAAGGTAAAAGAATGAGCTTGGTGTTACCTGTCTAGTTTATGACCTTTTCCCTTTTCTTTCCTTTTTTTTTTTTAACTGTCCTTCAAGGGGGCTGAAAAGCAATTTTCATGCTATGGCTCTAAATATCAGTTTATCCCTCTGACAGGATTCTGAGCATGCCCAGTAGGAATGATTTAACACTGCGCTGATGACTTGCAACAGAAGAACGTCATGTGAAAAGGTAGTCTGCCACAGCTAATGGGCTCTTGTTTCAAAGGGATGCTGTGTGTACATTACCAGTGTCTGGAGAAGGTGCAGAAAGGCCCAGGCAGCCATTAGGAATGGAGTGTTGTTGATGATGAAAAGGCACTTTGCCGGTGAGGGAATGGTGGGAGAGAGAAGGCTTATCTGTCTTTTTGATTAGAAATGCATGCTTCCTTTCATCATCTGAGCTGAAAAATTGGCTTCTGCTCTTGGTTTATGAAACCATTTTTCTTTTTCCTTTCTTCCCAGGTTTGCAAACTGCTTAATAAATTAGTTACTGTGAGGTACATGGGTGCCACAATAACCTTAGAGGCTTTTCCCAAATGCATCCTTAATATTTTATAAGTATTTAAATAGATTTATTCAATTTGAGCTGGCTGATTTATTAAAGCAGGCATTCTGGCACAAAAAGGGGGTCCTCTGCAGATTAAAGCTGATCAAAGAAAATTTAAGAGGCTCCACCAATTCATAAGAAGGTTTTCTAGGAGTTTGAACAAATCTTTTGGATACAGCTAATTGAACAAATGGGGTAAAGAAACCATCCTAACCAAAGAAGCTTGCAATAGGCAAATCAGGTCTGTTCTGAACAGTTCATTCATCCATTCAGTCACTCACTAACATTACACAGAGAGTTAGGGACTGTGCTAGGTACTAATGCCTTGCCATTAGTTTGTACAAGTCCAGCCTTAAAGGATTCCAGTCCAGGACCCAATCTTAAGTGTCCATTTAGCTCTCAAACCCAGGGAAGACAACAACAAAAGTCAGGTTCTCATAGAAGATATGATTATGACTTGCATATAAGAGTGACATCCCCCTTGTCCCCCGCCACCACCAGTCTGACAGGAAAGGTTGAGATTTGGGGCCCTAAAGAGTTGATCTTATCTCCAGCAACAGTGACTGAACTGAAAGTTGTCCCACTAGGAGTTCCTACAAGATACTCATGCCTCAGCAGTTTTGGAGAGGATTACCCCATCCATCATGTCTTGGGGATACATTAGACCAGACGCTGGGACTGTAATGCTTGTAAATACCACCCTGAGTCACTAATCATTCAGAAAATCAGATTCCAGATTCTAGTAACATCAGATGCTCAAACAGAATCCTTTGACATGTGTCCAAGCAATCTGTGGAAACCTAAATTCCATTCTACTGGATAAAAAACTGACTTGGAGATTTATATCAGGTCAATGAAAGCTTCAGAGAAAATAGCTAGAATTAAAGAGAATATAAATAATCTTTTCAAAATATGTTTTCTCTTATTTACCAGATTTCTAGACTCATAATATTTGTTGAGTATTAAATCTAAATAGTCAGACATCCAATCATAAAGAGGATGCAATATGTTAAAATGTACACAATGATCAATTTCATGCAACATCATAGATAATGCCCCAGTGATACTTTAGAGAGTATATGAACAATTAAGGTAACTATCCATACCAAAAACTATTTTGTAGAAATGTGCTACAAAGAAAAAACATATATATTAGGGCCTAAATGATCAGACAGCAGCAGCCACATGGGCAGTCTTTCTAAGGCCTTGCTTGTTCTTTTCTACACTAGTGTCTGTTTGAATAAGAGAGCTGAAAATTATACCATTTGTGTTAGAATCAAATGCAAATGGAATAATTGTCCCTTCTCTAATCAAAACACATTTGTGGATTGAAATACCACATGGGGCAATTTTCAGTTAATCATGGATGTTAATAAATATGACTCTAAGCTCATAAACAAACATTACTTTGGCTAATATAATATAGGAAATCATTGTTAAGCTTGATCAGACATGTAACAAAAACTGAACTTTGCAGAAAGTCAGCAAATTAACCATCTGAAAATAGAGATGAGCATCAACAGTAATGAAAGATTAGATTTAGTTAAAATGCTCAGACAAATCATGCATTAGTGCTAGGAAATATTTAAAGCTAGCTTTGCTGAAAATGGAAAATGTTAAGTATTATCAGAGTATTAGCTTCTCTAAAGAACAAAAAATAGATGCTTTGTGATTAGAGATTCAAAAACTAGAAAATCAGGTTTACCAAAATCAAAGTCACCCAGTGTCTGAATTATATCAAAGCCTCTAACAATGTATGGTGTTTTCGAATGAAGTAGAAACATTTAATACTCACTCTAGTTCCATAGCTGAGCTTGTAAACCAAGTTAAGATTCCTTCCTTCAACCTTTCCTAAATGTAAAATATACATTTATTTAGTGACAAAATGCCTAAATGACTATAAAAGTGTTTGAATCACCTATAAGACCAGGCCTATAAAGACACTAAGCATTGAAAAGCTTTACGGGGACACTACCACCCCTGGCCTTGCATTTAAAATAAAAATACCAAGCAACTAATGTAGACTGCAGCTAAAATATCAACTTTCTAGATGTACTTATTTTGAAATTTTAGTAAGTTCATCAAAGCTGAACTTCTTTCCTTTGCAATAGTGGGGAAGTCTCAACCTTGCCTGCAGAGTACCCTAAGCAAAGTCTGCTGTTGGGTAATCCAGCACTGGAAAACAAACTGCCTTCAAATGAAACCACTAAGAGGGAATATTGACATCTGGGCTACAGGAAGAAGGAGTATTTTATCTATTACAGTTTTTTTTCTTCCTTTTTTATCTCTAGGTCTAATTACACACCTATGCAACTAACTAAAGTACAAGTTTAAGAAAATACTCTAACAATCTAAGAAATGACAGCTTTAGGCTGAGGAATTCCAATAACCAAGGCAAAAACCAGTACTTCCTTTGGGCGATTTAGGTAACTGTCACTGTTCCCCACTTGCACTGATGCTGTCGACCTAAGTCTGGGAAAGGAGAAGAAATCTTGAGTACTAAGGCATTATTTTCAGTCTAAGGGGCCTATTTTTTATATGTGTTGAATCTTTTCATGATATACCTTCCAATTTTTTTTAACTCTATTCAATCAATGAACATGGCCAGTAAGAGTAATAATTGTTGCTATTTGTCACACACTATGGACTTTTCAGGCTTTATATTTATGATTCTTTAATTTGTTAAACTCTACCATGATCTTATAAGGTAGGTACTCTTTTTATCCCCATTTTTCAGATGAGAAAACTGAAGCTTAGGGAGAATAAGGAACATATCCTGATAAACGGTATAGATGGGATTTGAGCCTGGGCAGACTTCAGACCTGCTGTTGAGGATTAGTGAAAGCATAAATAACCCTTTCAAACATACTTTGTCAGTGTTCTGAACTGCTTATTTTTAAATATTCTGTGCAAACCAAGATTGCAAAATATCCTCATTCTACATTGTGCAAAAGAAAATAGTTATCTCTATTAAAATAGAATTTCTATTTTTAGTTATAGGTTTACAGCTCGTTGTTCCATTTTTTTTCCATTATCAAGGAAATAGAATAAAAGAAATATTTATTGTTCTGTGGGTACTTGTCTCAATTCACTTACCCTTCTTCCTTACTGAAAACCAGACTAAACAGTTCTGAATGTCTACATTTCTAAATTTCCAAGAGTAATGAATAAAGTGTACCTGGGGTACTCTAACCAGACCCCCACATTGTGAGTAGGCCTAGCATTCTACTAATAAAATTGTACCACCACACTCACAGCCTAGGTCCATCCATCTCCAGATCTTTCTGAAACAGTGAGAATTGATGTAAAATACCAGCTGGTCTGAAAATCACTGTTAGAAGACCATCAAGAAAGTAATGAACTTTCAAGGCATAGTATCTTAAAGGAAACCATAAATGAAACAGGTCAAGGGTGAGACACGTAATTGACAGGGGGGAGGAGGGCTATCCATTTAGTTTATACAACTTTAGCTCCTCTGTTTGTTCAGATTCCATATAAGGAATAGTAACTTTTCAAGCCAGCAGGCCTGGACATATTTCTTGGCCTTATAATTCTCACAGTTCTAGACATTCCAAGGTAGAGGGTCATTCAGAGTTGTAATTTCTTGTGTATATTTATTTCCAAAGTATTTTATGCATAGTTTCCCAATGAAATCATAGACGGCGGGGGGGTGGGGGGGATACTAACTAGGTTATTTTTCAGGCCAGTATAGAAGAGGCACTCGAAAAAAGCTGCCCTGGGATTATCAAGCAAAAGTGTAAGACTTGAGCTGGACTGCGCCAGCATGAGCTTTCACTACTGGGCAGTTCACTTGAACTGCAGCATTTGTCTTGAAGATGATGTAAGAAGAGAAGGAAGAGGAAAGACCTTCATGAGATTTAAAGAATAAATTTCCCTGTGGTCACTAGGAGAATGGCATGCATAACACACAAACCAGGTTTTCAAGGCAGTATGATAGGGCCCAACAAGAATGTGCTGACAAACCATCAGTGTTCAGGGGTCTCCTCCAAGTCTTAAACACTCCCCAGCAAAGCAACCTTGAGCATACCACTAACCTTGAATAAATCTTAGTGTTTGATTATCTTATCTGTGAAATGGGTTGGACAGAACAAGATGGTAGGACATTTCTCTTTCTATCTAACAGCTACTAAAAATTCAAAGCCAATTTTTAAATATTTGTTTCACTGTGTTCAACAAGCAACCAAATACTGTACATAGTTTTACATCTTCAGGTGAAATTTGAAAGGCACGACACCTAATAAAATGAGAAAAGTTTAAAAATCCATTAAGTTCATTATGGGCTGATCATTATTAACCCCAAGATAATGAGAATATTTTAGTCAAAAGCACTTTGACTAAATGTTACATTATCTAGGAAAAAATAGGTTACATTTTATTCATTCAATAAATATTTACTGCTGTCCATTCATTCTGCCCTTATTGAGAAGAAATTTTTCTGGGCACTTGCGATGTATCAGTGAATAAAATAGTTAGATCCATGTCCTCCTGAAGCTTATATTGCCATATAAAGCAAGTCAATAAACAATAACGATAATAAAGAAGTAAATTACCATGTATGTTAAATATGGTAAGTGCTTGGGATGAAAGGAAAAGTCAAGCAGGTTAAGGGGATGGGGGCTGTGTGGACTGGGACTGCAGGCTGGAGGAAGTTACTATCTTAAACAAAGTGGTCAAAGTAGGCCTCATTGAGAAGGTGGCTGACACTTTAAGCAAAGACCTGAAGGAGGTGATGGAATGATTTATGCGGATGTCTGATAGAAGAACAGGACTGATATTCAAGGAAGAGCAGGCAACTATAAAAATGGGTTCTTTACTCTGAAAAGTATGAGGAGCCATTCATTACAGGGATTTTCTCAGAGTAGAATCATGTCCTGACTTACGTTGCTAAGTTCAGAAACGGTACTGAAATCCTTAAAGATTTCCTTGGACAGGTGAGATATGTATGTATATAAGCATGGTCTCTTTTTCTTATTAATACTACCAAACCATCATCAAACACCAGGGGTTGGTTTTCTAGTTGAGAGAATGGAATTGTGGTTACTCTCTCTAAACTTAGTTGCCTACTAACCCTAAAGCTTAAGTCAGGCATTTGCAGAATTTAATTCTACCAACATTTATTAAGTGCTCACTTATGTGCTAGATAATGAATGTAGTACAATCAGAAAAGAAGTATACAAAGGAGAGAAGGGTGTGGATGTAACATACACAGTTTTCTCACCTCTTTCAACATGAGACTTCTTATTTCCCAAACTAAAGGAGAATATCTCAAATTTCTCAAAGTTTGGGTGAGGATAACATGTGCAACACCTAGGATCGTATTAGGTACACAGTATTCTCTTAACAAATGCTACTTAACAAATGAAGCTTGTCTCTCATCTGAACCAATGAAAGAAGATGTTACGATTTTAAAATAAACTAAGGAAGGGGGAGTACCCAGTTTGCTAAGGGAAAAATGAAGCCTCTCCGTGTCCTATCAGGACAATAGGATTTATTAAATAAGATTACATTCTCAAAGAATATTAAAATGAGCTTGGTGAATTTGGGGACCTTGTGTAGCCAAATGAAATAAAGTCAATGAAAGTGCAAGAAATTCTAGTAAACTTTTAAATGTGTATGTATTGTATCACACCCACTAAAACCTGCATGTGGCAAATAGACAAAGTAGATGATGGCAAAATAGAATCTCTGCTCTTAAATTACATTGTCTAGAAACTATCCTAAATTATCTTAGACAGAGACTATAACCTAGAGTTGGAAAGCTTGGGTTCAGTCTCTTCATTTTGCTTTGACTTTGATCCAACTATTTAACCAAAGGTTAAGTACCAGTGACTGGCATGTATGGAAAAAGGCTTAAAAACAATAATAACTCAGGCTGATGGACGATTTTGTGCCAGGAGAACCTTTAAGAATTCGATTTCTAATAACTCATTTAATATTCAAAGTCCCTATAAGGGAGGATCTTTTACCTCCTCATTTTACACATAAGAAAATTGGAAGAGAGGTTAAATGTCTTATCCACAATCACAGAATAGTAGTTCTAGAACCTACACTCTTAATTACTAATTTACTTAATAAAATACTTAATTACTCCTTCACCTTCCCCTCCTTATTCTCTTCTTCTCTCTGCCTTCCTCCACCTCCTTCTTCCCCCTTTCCTCCTTCTTTTCCCTCTTCTCACTTTCCTTCCACTTCTCTTCCTCATTCTTATTTCAGTGAGCCTGAAATAGAGTTTGGAGGCATGGTGAATTTGTGACTAGTATGGTGGCCTGAGATGGCCACCAGCAAAACATAAGTGAGCTACATTTTCCCTTTGGCTCTCTCACCCTCCCCAATTCCATGCTCGCACACATCCCATCCCAAAACCTCCCCTTATTTCCTATCAGCAATGACTCTCTCATCTTTACAAACTGTTAATTATGTCTATCTGAGATACTCCTCAAGAGCCAAAGCATTAAACAGATGGGATTGGAGACAGAGAACAATCTAGCACAGATTAGAGCACATATTTGATGTATAGAAGAGTCCTCAAAGTTGTATCATGTAAGCAGCTGCCTCCACCTGCTCTTAAGGTCAGCCCCAGAACACAGAGGGGTGCTAAGAGGGACTGTGTACCAGTTTCCCTGGATCCCCAAAGCTGGGTCCATGGTCAGTTAGAGCCCTGGCCTTGAAAGGCCGGACCAGGTACCACATTACCAGCTCAGCCAAACTGCAGTCTACTCTCTGCATGTGTCTCATCTCAACCCACCGCCTTCTACCTCATACCTCAGATAGAGGATCCACAATAAGACCTATGGCTTATAGGGATCTGCAAGAGGTTGTTTTGCATGAAAGCAAGAATTCAATGGAAAATGGCCACAATATATCTGTGATACCCAATTAGCTGGAAGTTCATTTAACAAACACAATTTCCTTTATTTGATATACTTTCAGTGTTGCTTATGAGCTATATTCTACTTAAGAGTATGAACTCTCTAATTATTTGCATTGCATTATGAATCATTTATCTAGTCAATCTAATATTCTTCCCTTATGTATCTTAGTGCCTCAATTAACTATTATGAGTCATTTGTTATTTGTATACCAGAAAACTGCTTTCCAAATTACTTATTGGTCATAATCAATTAGGGAAGTTTTACACTATGGCTGTCTTATATAAATACACTGGTAAAGTTCAGCTCCTATGATTTCTGACAATTAAATTGTTTTGTCACTTGGGGACTCTCATTAATCTCAACTTGTCATCCTTGTTTATGCTAGTTATAATGGCCTATGTGTGTAAGTGAAACAAGATACTAAAAGGCTTTGAATTTTTAACTCTTTGATGAAAGTAAAATCAAAATACTTAAAATGGTGACTTTGATTGGTTACAGTCAGAAGAAACTGTACTCTGGATGATGGCCCATCAACTCCACCATAACCCACAGCAATCTTTATGTAGATTTGCAATTGAGAAACTAGACAAATATTAACCAGCCCCTAATCCTTTGGATTCTTGATATTTTTACATTCAGGAAATGAAATCTCAGAGAAGAACATAAAAGTATGTTGCTCTCCATCTTTACTGGTCAACTAAAAAGCTCTGGGTATAGCAATTACATAAGAGTGTAAAAGAAAAGACATATCATAGTGGTCAGAAAGGTCCCAGGGAAAAATTTAGATGTTAAGTGCCATTGATAGTGATATGATCAATGATAGGGATTTAAATGCAGGGAATTATTATTAGGGTTACTACAGGATTAGTACTGAGACGTAATTTATTGAACATCATTATTTATGATGTGAAATATGCAAACAGTGCATTAATTAAATTCAGGTGGCCCTACCTTTAGCAAAAACCTTTGACAATCATTAAATTATACAAAGTGACCCAAGTCAACAGATTAGAAATCTGAACAGAAATCTAAGAGCTTTAATAAAGTCATAAATCACCATAAAGGAAATGATAGGTATTATTATTACATTGAAAGCTAGTCTGAAAAGAATGTGCAATAATAGCATTGATGAAAAACTGATCTGAAATAGTGCTGTAAAAAACAAGGGGAACTCATATGCCCAGGCACAACCGTTAATCAGAAACTGGTTTGATAAATAACAATGTCTCCAAAAGTCGGGAAACGGACTTGGCCCAGTGGTTAGGGTGTCTGTCTACCACATGGGAGGTCCGCGGTTCAAACCCCGGGCCTCCTTGACCCGCGTGGAGCTGGCCCATGTGCAGTGCTGATGCGCGCAAGGAGTACCCTGCCACGCAGGGGTGTCCCCCGCGTAGGGGAGCCCCATGTGCAAGGAGTGCGCCCCGTAAGGAGAGCCGCCCAGCGCGAAAGAAAGTGCAGCCTGCCCAGGAATGGTGCCGCCCACACTTCCCATGCTGCTGACGACAACAGAAGCAGACAAAGAAACAAGACACAGCAAATAGACAAAGAGAACAGACAACCGGGGGAGGAGGGTGAATTAAAAAAAAAAAAAAAAGTCTCCAAAAGTAAAAATTTAAAAAGTAAGAATTCAACACTTTTGACTTAACAAAAGAATTCAGATGGTCTTGTATGTTCATGGAGCTTAAATTCCCAAAAGCTTTAGGTCTTTTTTTTTAAAGATTTATTTTTTTTATTTCTCCTTCCTCCCTCCCCAATCCCTCCATTGTCTGCTCTCTGTGTCCATTCACTGTGTGTCCTTCTGTGTCTGCTTGTATTCTCATTAGGCGGCTCTGGGAACCAATCCTGGAATCTTCCGGAATGGGAGAGAGGGAATTATTCTCTTGCACCACCTCATCTCCCTGTTCTTCTACATCTTCTTATTTTCTCTCCTCTGTGTCTCCTGTTGCATCATCTTGCTGCGCCAGCTCTCTGAGTCGGTAGGCACTCCTGCACTGGTCAGCTTTCCCACATGGGGCGGCATTCCCATGCAGGGTGGCATGCCCACACAGGGTCACATTCCCATGTGGGCCAGCTTGCCACGTGGACCACTTTGCCCTCACCAGGAGGTCCTGGGCATCGAACCCTGGACCTCCTGTATGGTAGATGGAAGCCCAATTGGTTGAGCCACATCCGTTTCCCAAGCCTTAATTCTGACTAGTGTGATTCCTTGGGATCTGCTCCTATAAAGCAAAGATGTCCCTATTGAAGACGGACTTCCTACCACTGTTATAATAAATTCACTACTTAACACCAGGGGTGCTTTCTTATGAATCTATAATTCTTTTTTTACTATTCTGTTCTCTCCTATAAGCAAAGCCACGGGTTCCTTTCCTGAATAAATGCAGCTAACATAGACTGAATGTGCATTACATGCCAAACACTGTACCACTTCCTTGTTTATCTGCCCAAAAAACTTAGAAAGTAGATATTATAATCTACATATTTTAGACAGATTGGGGAGCTTCAGTAACTTCCTCAAGGTTAAGGTAAGGCTGTGAACCCCATCAGTCTAGGATCCAATTTGAACCACTCTACTGGCTAGCCTCCCTCTCTGTGCCCGACTGACCTTCCATCACCATGTCAATCAATCCATTTCCCCATCCACCCCAGTAAATCTGAGAATCTTTGGTGCCAAGAATTATGTTTACTTTTTTTTTTTGAGATTTATTTTTATTTATCACCTCCTCCCTTCTTTGCATTCACTATCTGGTCTCTATGTCCATTTGCTGTGCTCTCTGTGTCTACTTGTCTTCTCTTTAGGAGGCAATGGGAACTGAACCCAGGACCTTCCATGTGGTAGGCAGGAGTTCAATCGCTTGAGCCACTCCCTATTTGTTTACTTTTCAGTTCCAAACAATACCTAGCAGGAATATAGTGTCTATAATACTAGGGGAAGACAGTGGAAGGAAGAGGCAGAAGGAAAGTTTGAATTGCTGAGCTTGGTGCCTAGTTCTTAATATAAAAATCCATATGATAGAGATGAGCCATGCAATGGCAGTTAAGAGACATGACTGCTAGCCTAGCTCTTTTGCTATTTGACTGCATGTTGTTGAGCAAATCATTTAATTTACCTCAGCCTCTGTTTCTTCATCTGTAAAATGAGGAGATGGCCCAGGTTACTTTTCTGCTCCCTGACAGCTAGCTCTAAGGGATTTAATAATCATTTCAAAGGCATATCTTCCCAGCCATTCCAGAGACCACAATAAATCTGTCTTGTATTAAAACCCCTCCCATGTGCCAAGCACTTTGTATACATTACCTTCCTGTGGACCTCTTAACAACTCTGTGAGGGTAGTATTTTTATCCTTGTTCAGCAGAGAAAGTGAAGCTTAGTGGATGGGTTTACAGGCCCAACGTCATGTGTTCAGTAAGTAGCAGTAAGACAGACCCTGATCACATACATTGAGAAATTTACAAGTCTACTATAGCTTGAGCACCACTGAAACTCTTAGGTAAGTGGCTTCTTAGAAAGTGCAAAATAGTATCCTATGACCCTGAAAAGTTTCCAACGTGATTTCCTCAATCAGCAGAGACCTGGGACTTAAGAAAATGAAACAATCCTTGAGATGTGATTTTTGGAATTGCCATGTTCACAGTCACAACTGCCTCTCTAACCTTGGGCAAGCATCTCACAAAAGCATCAGATCACTGCAAACCTGTCAACACTTGGCCGTCTCCGCAATCTCTCCCAAGGCTGGGCCTCCAGAGTACTTTTCTGTCTGTATTATTCAGTTGTCACTTAATCACACACTCTCTCATCTAGCCTGTTGCTTCATGTGCCTTGCCAACACAAATACAAGTTCCTTAAGGACAGAAACTGAGCTTTGTATTTCTTTCCAGGCTTACGGTATCTACAACAGAGTTGGGCCTATTATGTGACCCTCCCTTTCACTCAACATATTCAGTATATTTTCAGCAGGGGATCAATCAGTGTGCTCTTCCTGTGCTCCAGTTCTGCTGCATTAGAAGTGCTTGTGACCCTGCAGTTCAGCTGTTACCCAATTGGAAACAACCTTGAAAGGTCTCTAGTACCACTGCATTTTAGTGAGCCTGGCATTTGACTGCCAAGGACAACATGGTGCTGAGATGAAGAATATGAACAGAGATTCTGCCTGCCTTCTCAGAGAGGAGTTTGATCCCAAGAGAGTTCTTCAGGTGGTACTTCCTATCAGCCCAGAGCAAATCTGAAGTCAGACCATTAGCAAGGGAGGTGCTAGAATCACCAAGATGCCAGGGAAATCTGTCATTCCCTTCTCTTCCTACTATATCCATGTCTGCCCCAATCCTACCAAAACTGAGAGCACTGACTTAAGATTCCTTCTCACTCAGCAACATGGATGACATGACTGCCTTACTTCTGACTTAATAAATCCTACACAGAAAATCTTATGGAAAGCTCAAGATGTCGGAGCCAATTTTTTAAAAATGTATCATTCCCAAAGCAAGCTAACCATATGAGCAGGAGAAAAAAGTCTCCTTCATGGCCTTGAAACTCATCCATCTCAGCAGGAACCTTTGAGCAGGGCAATATGCTCTACCTCTGACTTAATTTCCTGGCTGCTAATAAATACCATCCAATGGGTTGATTTAAACAAGGAGAATTTATTGTTTCACAGTTCCAGAATCTAAAAGGCATGCTGCCTCCTCTGGTTGGTAGCATTCTGGCTGGCCAGCAATCCTTGGGTTCTTTGGCTCTCCCATCACATGGAATTGTCTTCTTTTTTTTCCAGGTTCTATTGACTTTCTGCTTTATCTCCTCCCTGTGATTTTCTCACTCTATTTATGAGTTTCTTCTGTTTGTAAAGGACTCCAATAAATTGAATTACAACCCAACATCTTTCAATTGGACTACACCTTACCTAAAATATATATATATATATATATATATATATATGTATTCAAGAGATCCTATTTACACTCACAGGAATGGGATTAAAATTCAGAACATGTTTTTTTCCTCCAGTACATAATTCAAATTACCACAACACATTCCAGGAATATGCTGGAAATAGCGATTGAGTCACTTGAAGCAAAGTTGTTTGGTTTCAGCAACTAAATTCAGGGATAGCCTGATAGTGTTAAAACTACTTTTTCCCCTTATCTGGAAAGTTTGGGCACAACATTAAGATCCATCAGGGAAGATGTAAAATCATTTGTATTTTCATGCACCAAAGCAATGGGTTTCAACTAAAGACAGAAAGATAGTAGTAGATGCCCAGCAATCATAGTCACTACCTGCCAAGCACATATTATGTACCAAGTTCCTTTATGTGTATTTTATTTTTTATTTAATCTTCACAAAAACACTTTGAGGTAGGATTGATCCCCGTTTTGTACATGAGGATATTAAGCTTCAGAGACTCATGGATATAATGTTAGTTTTCCAGGACTGCTATAACAAAGTACCAGAGTTTAGGCTTAACAACAGAAATTTATCATCTCACAGTTTTGGAGGCTGGAAGTCTGCATCAAGGTGTCAGCAGGGTCATGCATCCTGTGAAGCCTGCAGGGTTCTGGTGATAGGTAGCTAGCAATCCATGATGTTCCTTGGCTCCTAATAAAACTCAATCTCTACCTCTATCACATACCCAACTTTCTCTCTGTCTCCTATTGACTGTGTTCAAATTCCCTCTCCTTATAAGGATACCAGTCATATTGTCTAGGGCCTACCTCAATCCAGTTTGGCTTCATCTTAACTAATAACATCTTAAAGATCCCATTTTCAAAATAAAATCACATTCACAAGACCAGGGATTAGGATTTGAACATATCTCTTAGGGGTAAACAATTCAATTCATAACAATTATTAAGCTGCAGAACCTGGATTCAAATCCTGAGCTTTCCTGCTCTAGTAGGAAGTCTAATCTAGACTGTTAACTATTATGATGGCTAATTTCATGCATCATCTTATCAACTAATGTAGATTATGGTGTCCAATTGTTCGATCAAGCAAGCTCTGGCCAGATTGTTACAATGAGGATATTTTGTAGATGAATTATCATCTACAGTCAATTGATTGCATCTATGACTGATTATATCTGCAATCAACAAAGGAGATTGTGCTCAGCAATGAGGGGAGTCTCTTCATCCAATCAGTTGGAGATCTTAAAGCCAGACTAAGGATTTCAGATGTTAGAAAGATAATTTTCTGTCTTTACTTCAGCTACCCAACTTCTCCTGTGGTATTCAACCTCACCTTCTTGGGAGTTTCTAACTTGTGGCCTGCCCTACAAAACTCAGACTTGCCAATCCCCACAGTTGTGTAAACCCATTCCTATAATACTTACAGATAATCCCATTAATTCTGTTTTCTGGAGAACCTTGAATAATACAACCATCTTAAGTGTCTACCCTGGCAGATGGCTTGACATTCAGGGCTGACTATGGAGTTTGGTTTGTATGATTAATGGAATTGGAGGGATTAGGGAAAATTGCTATTTCACCTAGATGCCTCTGTTTGGCCCTGCTGAGCAGGTGCACTGAGTCATTTGGGTCTGCTGGTTAAGGGATAGTGCATCAATATAAGGTCAGAGTCAAAGGGGAGGCTAGAAGTGCTGACTTCGAACATGTTCTTTACAAGGGCTGTTATTTGAAAAAGCTGTACAATATCAGAGCTAAGCAGGGATCCAGCTGTGAACAGCACTCTGAAGAGTGTTGATAGGATCTGGGCTGTCCAGCTGTGAAGGGCCCGGAAGTACTTGAAGAGGTGACAGGCACTGGAGACTTCCCTTAGCCTCCCCTAACAGCTGCTGCCACTGACAACAGAACCTGCAGAGACTTGCTGGAGCCAAAAGCCCCAATCAGTACACCCTCAACCTTAAGCCTAATCTGGAGACTTAAGCCACCTCCACCCAAAGCAACTGCCCCAAGGAAAACAATGCCCCTAGGAGCTGCAGAAGAACCTGAGCACTGGATCATGGTAATTATTAATAGCTAACCCCATTAGTATATGAGAAGAGCCGAACTAGAGAAATTATTTCTTGGACTCTTACAAGAAATTCTACTTTGGGCAATGGATAGAAGGTACAGGTAGACTATGGTCTGCTTGCCATTCAGGAAAATGTAGAAATTGATGTCAGAATGCTGTAAATGAATCAGCAGGTGTTTTTTTAAATCAATTACCACAGCTGATTTATACCTTATCTGGTCTTAAGAATTGTAATCAACATCCCAACATCTCTTTTTTTTTAAATTATAATAGGCAAAGACAAAATAATAATATACTAAATTAAAGCAAGTAATATAGCCAATAGGAATTGCTGAACCAATGTTATTTTCCTTTGGGAGGTTTATAATATTTTTTGTTTCATCTGTATCTTTTCTGCTGTTATTCTTCCGCTCGAGAAAAGGGGCTCTGTCCCAGAGCCAGCTTGCCACTGCACTAATTTGAGAAGCTCGCTTGTCACGTGTCTACTTCCAAAAATACTCTGGAGCCCATGTTTCCCAGCAGCCTGGGTTGAGTCTTTATAGAAGTAAAATGCACAAAGATGAGCACATACACAGGCACACACATGCAATCACATACACCCATCTGTAGATACATTTCCCCTCAAAGAAATGGCTCCTCTTTCCTGAGACAGTCCTAACAGATTGAAAAACCTCCTAAAAAAAGGATTTCTGTACAAGAGCTAGCCTGGGATTTAGACTAGAACTCATGAAGAGGAACATTGAAAATGTCTCTCATCTGACTGAGAAGAGGGGACTGGGGTGTCAGGAAAGTGGTCCTCTTGTGCGTGTTACTGGAATGACTGCACCCATTTAATACATAGCTAATATTTTTCTGTTCTTCAAGGTGGTAATGGCACTGGAAGGGTGAGTGTGAGGAGTAAAATGAGAAAAAAAATAAAAGAAATTCTGTCCACAGAACTGAGATTTCTTTTTGGTTTTTTTGTTTTTTAGATTTATTTTTTGTTTCTCTCCCCCCGCCCCCCCCCCCCCACCGCCCAGTTGTCTGTTCTCTGTGTCCATTTGCTGCGTGTTCTTTTGTCCGCTTCTGTTGTCAGCAGCATGGGAATCTGTGTCTCTTTTTGTTGCATCATCTTGTGTCAGCTATCTGTGTGTGGTGCCATTCTTGGGCAGGCTGCACTTTCTTTCATGCTGGGCAGCTCTCCTTATGGGGCGCACTCCTTGCGCATGGGTCTCCCCTACGTGGGCGACAACCCTGCATGGCAGGGCACTCCTTGTCCGCATCAGCACTGCACGTGGGCCAGCTCCACACAGGTCAAGGAGGCCCGGGGTTTGAACCATGGAACTCCCATGTGGTAGACAGACGCCCTATCCACTGTGCCAAGTCCGCTCCCTGAAATTTCTTTATAGTATCAAGTTTGGTAAATCAAACTAAAAACATATAGAGTACATGCTCATTTTTTTTCTTGATAAGTTGATCTACAGATAAATACTGGAGTGGGTTTTCTGGTTGCTTTTTAAGGAAATATGTCAACTACTACTGTCTATATACAGGGAATGTACTTACTATTTCAAATACAATGGAGAAGTGGGCAAACCTATTGTTTTGTGCTCAGTCACCTGCAAAAGAAGTTAGGAAAAACTTCTCTTTTTAAGACTGCTTAGTTGATCAAAGACTTCCAAGATTCTTATTTGTGGCTAAAACACTACTTGAACCTCTACAAACCCTCAAAAGGGTCATGTTTTTCTCTTCTTTATCTTATTCAGAAACAACCCTGTCACCCCAACAAATAAAACCAAAGTAATTCCATTTGATTCCTACCAACCATTATAGGGAAGACTGGGAAATACTGGTCATCAGTCTCTAGATGAGACTTCCTTAAAAGCCCTGGAGAGTCTCAGCAGGTTTTTTTTTTTTTTCTTCATTTTCTTTTAAATGTTACATTCAAGAAATATGAGGTCCCCATATATCCCCACCCCACCCACTCCATCCCTCCCACATCAACAACCTCTTCCATCATCACGGCACATCCGCTGCACCTGGTGAATACATTTTGGAGCACCGCTGCTAAAGGAAGAAATTATAGTAGTGATGTGGAGAGGGTGGCCACGGTGGCTGCTGATGGTCGGGAGATGGAAGAAGAGATATGGTGTGGGGGCATTTCAGGATTTGGAGTTGTTCTGGGTAGTGCTGCAGGGACAGATGCTGGGCCTTGTGTGTCCTGCCATGGCCCACTGGCTGGACTGGGGAAGAGTGTGGACTACAATGTTCACCACTGTCAGCAGGGGTTTTGAAGTCAGCTGTACTTGGATTCAAATCCTGCTGTTTTGATGTATTAGCGATGTAATCTAGATGAGTTAAATCAGCTCTTCAAGCCTTTGAGTCTTCATCTTTAAAGAGAAAAGTAGTAATTTCCTTTTAGAGTGACTGCAAAAATTAAATGAGATAATATATAAATCTTGTTATGTGGCAGATTTCCAAAAAGGTAAGTTTTCTCCTTTCCTCTCATAAATTCATGGAGGGTTGAAGATAATTTTCTGCTAAGGAACCTCCTTGAATGGGAGACCCAGAAATGCTAAGTGGAAATATAAGTCATCTATAGAGACCGTAAAGAGTAAGAGGTGGCCAGTGAAGCTGTCACCAAGGAAAATGAGTGGGTTACATGAGGAAATGTGTTGAAGTGCTCAAAAAGGTCCCCTCACATTTTTATTATTTTGGATTCCTAAATGGTTTAAGCATCCGTAGTCAATGTAATAAATACTATCAGGACTTCCAACATCAGTATCCTTCAAATTAGTATTTTACCCTAACTTGGAAACCATTCAATACTGCCAAATACATAAGTTTGTGTGTAAATAAAAGTATTTGGAAATTATTATCTCATCTTTACCTATAAATATTCTATTGTCTCTCAAGTCCAAATCCCTTGGGGCCTATCAACATCTCAACTTCAACTGGATATAAAAATATATGGCTCAGGTAACTGAGGAGTCCAGTTTGGTTTCAGATTGATGCAGATGTCAAAGAGGTCATCAGGAAGCAGCCCTCTGCTGGGATCTCTCTATTGGCTACATTTGAGGATCTGCATTGCAGCAGCTTCAGGGTCACTTTGTCACAACATCCAGTCTCACAGAAGACAGAATTCTGCAGCTTGGATGACACAAAAAGAACATTTTGGACCCAGATTGCTCTAAAAGCATTTTAAGCATATAGGAAAACCCATATCTGGCCAGGTGGGTTGCCTGGACTGGGACATGTGACTCCGCGCTGGGAATTAATTAAGTCGGTACCACAAGTGGTATGTGGGCTGAGAGTGAGAAGGTAAGGAAACCCCAAAGCATGTTGGGGCCTTGTTGTTACAAGAAAATAGTACAGATACTGCAGAGCAAGAGCAACAAATGTCCACCATTTCACTCAAGCCCCAGAGAAAAATGGTATCTGCATACTTTACACATTTACTAAATTCCTTTGGGCTGCTCATATAGTGCTCATCACATGCAACTTTCTGTTTTAGGTTAATGATTATCACCTCCAGGGCAGAGGCTATTTAAAATGTCTCTGTCTCCACCACATTGTCTTTCACAGTGCTTTGCCTACTGTGAGTAAATTAATGGAATTTAATAGAATTAATGAATTTAACATATACCAGCATTGAAAATGAATAATTGAAGTCAAAAGTTGAAATAGTTGACCTGGGGAAGAGATTAAAAGGAAACAATGTTATAATTATATGGTTTCCGGAGGGGTGAACAAAAAGGAAATCAGAGGCCCTTTATCCAAGAATCACTGTCAGAAATCCTCAACTTCCTTAAGGAATTTATTAAAGAGATTGAGAGGGCACACTGCTCTTATTCCCCTCCATGGGAAATAAACCTGAACCTTCCCAGTCAAACCACCAACGCAAATAACTAAAGAAAAATATTCCAAAGGCCAGGGATGCAGTTGACTTAATCGGAGTGGAGAGGAAAAGGAGGTAGCAAGGGCTCTGAAACAAAAGAAAATGGTTTTCCAGTAACTCTACTAAGAATTTGGGAGGAAAAAAGCAAACATTCAGAGCTGAAAAGAGAATTCACTTTTGAGGGAAATTACAGTAGTCCTATTACCATCGAATCCTATCTGGAGGAAGCCCTGAAAGCTACATAAGACAGAAAAGTTTATTAAGTCTCTTAAATATAATGCCACTCTCTTTTAATTAACCTCCAAGCCTATCAGTCCATGGAGTATAGATTGCCTCTTTTTTATTAGCCATCACCAATTTTATCTTGTCAGGATTGCACAGAGCACAAGCAGGTATAAGAAATTCATTACAGCCCATTATTGAGAGAGAATTTTCAACTGAGAATCTCCTTTTAAAAGAGAAAAACAAATGTGTATTTGGGTCAGGGGAGCATTTGACAGCATAGAACAGAAGTTAGCAAACTATGGCAGGTGGGTCAAATCACCCCTC